>NW_020451082.1:1592792-1719516 GCF_003343035.1 Apteryx rowi
GTGCAACAACCAGACAGTGTAGTGTGTGTGTGTGTTCAGGGCACAGGTGGAGGGAGAAGACTGTTTTAAAAAAAGTGGAGGGGGGGTGGAGGGGAGGGATAGTCAACAGGAAAGAAAGAACAGGAAGAGGGTACTTGTATAAGAATAAAAAGTGGACTTCCTAAAGATGTAAAGTCATTGTTTAATTCTGATCTTGAGAGAAACTGATTTTAATGAAGGATTCAATTTTTTAAAAAAACTAAGTAAAACATAAGTTTGAGACAACTTTTGCTGAAGATTATTCTTAAACAAGCTTTTTCCAAAAAAAAAAAAAAAGATAGGGATTTTAAAATCAAAACCAGTATGTGGATGGTTTTGTAAAAATACCATTTCAGTCCTACTGCACATTTATTTTATATTAATGTATAACTTCTACATGATGGTATGTTTATATGCTGGGGAATATATTTTCTTCTTTTCAGTTAATTTAATGCTAGTAAAGGATGCCAGAATTGACTATTCTGGAAGCTAAAGTGCTCTATTTACCCCAGAAGAGGTATGACTAGTAGTACCAGTAACTTCCTCACCTCTCCATGGCTGTCTGTCTCAATCATGAGCTGGAACCAGTCTTTTCTGATCAACAGACACACTAAGAGTGTGTGCATCTCTAGTTGCACAGAGGGCATATTCCTTTTCCTGCTGACCTCAGCAAAAATTTTGTCACTGACTTCAGTAACAAATCCATCAAGAATAGTCTGCCATCACATCTCAGGTGGATATATTGTTTTTAAAACAAACAAATGGGCCTTTCTATAACTACCTTCTACCACACTGCATATTCCTGTTTTGTTTTGAAAATACAGTGGACATGCTGATTCATACCCCCATTCATACCTCAATCCAACCTCTTCCCAGCCTTGCAAAATCACGTACACCTCTGTGGTATTATCTTAGAGGTGTTTACAAAAAATGAGAAAAAAAAAAGGAAGAAAAAAAGACATCATTCCTAGCAGTTCAACTGACGTTAAAAAAACTCATGTAAAAAACAGTGGGATAGATGAACTGCTGGCATTTTAATACACTGTTGTTCCACTCTGCTCAGAGCAGCTTGAATCAGTGGAGTGATCTACACACTGGCAGTGTCTAGCAGTTCATCTGTGCTAAGGCTCAAAGATAAAACTGATAGTCAATTGCTGATCTCCCCTATCGTACAATTTAGTAACAGAGGTCAAGGAAGACTGCAGTTTTTGAGAAGCCTTTTGGCTGGAATCTCTACCTGTAAGGCCTGGGGAACGGCATCCCTCAGAGCACACAAGTCGTACAAGTTGTGAGCTAGAGAACGTTTCCGTCACAGGGAAGAGCATGTCTGATTTCCATAATTAGTGCATGTCTGTAGAAGGAGTTAAGAGAAGAGCAGATAGTGGGGTTTTGATAGACAGAAGGCAAAGAGAACCTGCAAAGTGTCCAGGACAGAACAGCGATAAAGGGCAAGATGTCCTGGTTCCTCAGGAGGCTCAAGTTATTATCACTACAAACCTCTTAGCATGAAAGAGCTCATACTCCATTCCATGTTACAGTCACATGAACATGTCCACCTGTCACTGGAGTGACAGGCACCCTGTGACAGTGGACTCTAAGACAGCTGCAGGAGTGGTCGTGTTGTCAGAAATGGTCCCAAATTCAGCTAGCAGCAGAAGACACTACAGAAGGCCTCAAATTTAGCAGAAATAAAGTAATTTTACAGCAGCAAGCAGCATGGTACAGACATACAGGAAGACACCTATTCCCCTTGCAGAGCTGAAAGTCTGTATTAGCTGCGCAAATGACAACTCAGAGAAGGATTTGGGCACAAACAGGATGCTAACTAGAGCTAAAAGATATGTGATCTTATACACCAGGTAGTTCTAAAACAAGATTTCAGCCCATCTTCAAAGTCCTACAGACATGATTGCCACCATGAAATAACATTCAGCACTTTTTCATTCTCATTTAAACACATGCTACATGTCCACTACGATACAGACACATACACATATACACAACTATGTGCATGGGAACAAGTACGTATGCACCTAAGTCATACCTGCATGCACATACCATGTATGCATGCTCCTATGCTTTCTTGAAAATTAGCTTCCCCAAAGTGATTACTGTCCACTTTTTCTCTGTACTTTTACCTACATTGGGTGGTATTTCTGGAACATATGATGAGCAAAGGGCATTTTAGAAATGACAACTCTGCAGCAAGTCATGCTCTTGTTCAGTATTAGAATGTTAAACTATACCCCTGAGAGCTGCTTTGGAAAGGAAAGCTTAAATATTGTCCTCTACAAAGAGTATACTGGAACAATAATGTTTCATAAAACATTAACATTAGCACTAAAATGTTCAAAACATCCTTGGATTTGCTCCATCAAAATCATGTCCTCTTTTCTTTTTCATACTAGCACCACTGGTAGTATCAGTTTCTAACTGTTCCCCTTCTTGAACACTGTTACCGCTAGCAAAATGTGGACACAGTTGAAGACAAGCAGGCTTATTCTACTAAATAATGTAACTAGTTATTTTTGATGTATTAGCCTGATTTACTCTTTCCAAACAAATTTTTCATTTTAAGTGCAAAAAGTTGATTTCTATGATCTGGTTGATGTTTTTTCATGCATGCAAATTTTTTAGAGAACATTTTGTCCCTTTAGCTTCCTGTTATGCACATTTTTAAGAGCTTAATGCTTCCTGCCTCCACTTAATATGAAAGAACATTGCATATTTTTGCTGAATGCCAATGAGACAGTTACATTACAGAAATGGTGCCTAAATGACCCTGAAACTGTGACTAGACATCAGCAGAATCCCACCCCACACTGGAAAAGAATTTAATTATTAAATATACCTGAAATAAAATAGACCCTCCCAAAAATACAAGCAAAGGGTGGAAAACTCAACCACCAGTAAATATTGAATTTAGCAGCTGTCTCTTATTTAAGAGATAAATAAAATAAAAATAAATAAAAATAAAATAAAATAAAATAAAATAAGTCTTGCAGAGGCTCTGTAAATATATTTACAATTTATGTAGGTCAGTTAATATGGGCTTTGTCTCATCAAACAGGAGATGAAGCAGTATCAGTCTCTCCCTAAGCATCTTCAGTATTTTGCTAACGAAGTTACAGTACATAGGAATATTTTAATCTGACACAAAGAACAACAGTAGATCTGACTGCTGGGCTGATAATCTTCTTATCACACCCTGTGAAACCTATCTCTAATATTTGACTGAGCCTCCATTACTCGGCAACACATTCTAAAAAGGCCAACAATGGAGAGAGAATGAAGTGGAGTGTGGAAGTACCTCCATATCTACATAAAAGAGATTAGAGGCGACAGCGTTCCATTTTACAGCTCAATCATATTGTGTTAGCATGCGCTTATCCGAGCGCGGATGCAATTGAAAGAGAAATAAAAAAGTCAGGCAGATAGGAACCAGAAAAGCGAGGCATGAGCAATTTCCAACGATATAAAAGGATGCTAATGGCGGGGCCCTGTCATTCTTAAAAAGGGCTATTAGGGCACCATCATCTGTTCTTGTGCCCTTACGCTGCTCTAACTAAAGTCAAGCATTTCCTAATGCCATTGCGATCTTTTTCTTCTTCAGATAAGACATGGTCATGTTTCATAACAACACACTTTCCATTTATTTGATTTATTAATGCAAGGAGACTAATTCTATTTACTGATAAAGCCTTTCTATATATATTTTTCTTTCAATATTTTCTTTTGTAGATGGCATCCACTTTTTGTTCAATAAAAGCAAGGACTGAAAATGTTTCCAATAGCACAAAAACACTAATGATTTTATGAAAGCATTTGAACTTTGCATAATTTTAAAATAATTTTTAGGCTATGACTGCAAAGGATAATGGTTGGCCAGGAAAGAATGCATATTGCATTATTACCTTTTAAGAGATAATCTCATTAAAAGAATCCCTGTTAGAAGAGCAAAAAAAATTTTGTTTTCTTCCACAAATATATGTTTGACTTTGAATTACAATGCTTTATAGCAAGATCTTTATTAGTTATTATGCAGCTGATATGTGAGGGCCTTTAATTATACTGAAGCTTAAAAAATCACTATAGTAAAGAAAGAGTATTGCTGATTTGCTGTGCTAGGTACAAATTCACTACTGGTATAATTAATTGACTCCCAAGAGATTTGCACCAAGGACTTACCTGGCCCACTAAGCTACACAGAACTTTCAGGCAACTTGCACCCCTTTTCTAACTCATCCACTTTTCCACCCTGCTATATTAGTGCCTATGGTAACATTTGTTGTCTTAGAAAACAGTCAGGTAGCACCATTCTAGGCTTTTCTACAAGTTGTTTTGTGCCAGACATTAGCTGAGCTTAGGCAGTCCAAGTTCAACAGTACTTCATCACTCAAAACCAAGCTACGAATGCTCCTCACATTTACCCTTTAGCATGTCAAGCCCTTTTGCTTTTTGATTTTTGTGATCAAAAGACAGCAAGCGTAGATTTTATCACTGCCCTCTGTTACCAGAAGCCTTACAAAAGGATTGCCTTTGTTTCTTCTTTAGTCCTTTTCCTATTCTTCCCATTCCTAAACAGGGTCAGGTGAGCAGTCTTAGAAAGCTGCAACTTTACCATGGCAGGTGTGCTTTTGACTTTACCTCATAACAAAGGGCTGCCCCATGACAGCAGTGTTCCTCTGACTGTAGGCTTTAAATTCTCAGTGCCAGCTCATGGCATCCAATAGCTTTTTCACAGTAACCAGAGCCACTGAATCATTTTAAAGACTGCTCAGTCCCATCCCTCTGCTCTTCCCATTCCCCTGCCCCCCCCAGCCAAATCCAAGCTATGCAACATATTCCCAAATCAAACTGATAAAAGCTCCYCCGCAACTACTGTGGAGTGTGACCCACTTCTCTGAGCACTACTCTATTTGGTTAAACTAATGTAGGTATCTTTCAAAGATGAAATGCAAACTCACCTATTTAACTCATTTTGACTTAATTTGGGGTGCTTTATTAGCAACCAGTGTAAGACAAAGTAGCTAGTATAATATAGAGTGATGTTTAAATTAGTTTACAATTTGCTTGGGCTCATCTAGAACTGCTCTGAACAAAGCCATTCAGAAATGTCAGCTGTGTTCCTAACCACTGTAACAAATTGTTGCCTGAACGCTGCACACCTAATGACTTCAAATTAGCTTCACTGCGATATTGCCTGACAGTTCGTTACGACTGTTAGCAACATAGCTGGCGTATCATGACCAATAAATTGGTTTCAGTGTGGGCTGGGAAAGGGACTTCCATCAATTTGATTAAAGAAATTACTGTAGCATTCAAAGCATAAAGACAAACTAGTTTAAGGAGACAGAAATAAGTTAACTGTACCAGAAAAACATTGCTTGTGATACAAAGCTTATTTATACACCATTTGTGGTATAGATAACAACTAAATTTCAACTATGTGGCATAATGACTGTTTTAGAATCTGTAGGTTGCTGTCTCTCCCCTGAAGTAAAATAAATTTCCATAAGCATACAAATTATTTTTTTATTATTTGGTAGTTTTTGTATTTATCAACGATGACCCAGAAGCACCTACCATAAGAAGTGGGGCCTTGTAGTGCTTGGCGCAATGTAAAGAAATAGGAAGAAGCAATTCTTACCTAAAGTTAATGTTTGTACAATGCTAAATGCCCAAGAATCCTAGCAACAAAGTGAAAGATTGGAATATAGACACTGTGCTTTCTGGTTGAAGAATAAAAAAGATTCAGTGCTCGGGCTGTTTCAACTGTATTGTTGACAGTAATAGTAGAAGACTAATAATGCAATTTCTTCTGGTGCTAGAAATAAAACGTATTTTTTAACTTTGACAAATAGACAACTGACTGGATTATTGATTAATACTAAGGTATCCCAAAATAACATCTAAAATAAGGATGTTGTATTACTCAGAGGAATTAAAGGATATCAATTCTTATGTTTGGTGAGGCTCCACTATGGAAATTAGAAAACTAACAAGTTTACAAAATTGCACAAACATGCCTGCTCATGTGCTGCACTAAAAAAATACCTTAAAAAACAATAAAAACTCCAAACTTTTTTGTGCGACTTTACCATTTGTGAAAGGTGAGACTGAAAACCCTGTCTACAAGCTTGAGTATTAGCCCACAGAGCAAGTGCAAATACCCCAGCACTGTGGAAAAAAGCCCATACTTCAAATGTCATCTGAAGAAATCACTCATCTTCTGTTCTGAGAGACTACTTTTGATGATCCCCTGCTTTTCTTGCTAACAAGGGTGCCAGTTAGCTTTAACTATAGTAACACATTTATGTGACATAGACCCCAGTCCATTTCTTGCAGACCAAGGATCTGTTAAGCTGTAGGAACAGACCCTCAGGTAGAATCCAGTTCTTTCTCCTGAACTCACACAATGGAGTTCTCATACTTGTTCAGTCAATGGAGAGAACAACTGCTCTGTGCCATGCCAAAATACAACTGAATTTTTAGTTCCTCTGTAGTCAGTCTAAGTTAGTGCCTTATGGAAGAGAAGAACTAGCCTTATGTTCAGCTATTGCTGAATCAGAGGAGTACAAAGGGGAGAATTTAAGATAGCTTACTGTCCTTCATACCAGGCTAATGCTCTAGACAGCAATGCAGGTTTATCTTAATAAAAGAAATTGATTCAGTGAGCAGTATGTAAAACTTAATAACACAGTAACAAGCATAGCAAGAATAATATTGCTTCCAAGGTAAGAATATTATCGTCTAACCTATGTCCTGTGAATAATCCGCAGCCTTAAGAAAACTTTACGCATTGTAATGAGAGAACAAATCATCTTTGTTACCACAAGATAATAATCCATGTGAGGACTTCTGTATGTCATTTATTTGCAATAAATACTGTATGTACCTGGAATATGCTTGGCCCATCCAATGATAACCACCAGCTCTCTGTCTGCCAGGTCACAAAGAGTGGTAAGCGCTTTGATGTCACTGTCTGGAACAGTGGGGTCAGGCATAGCATAGATCTTCTCTGGTTCAGCCACCAGCAAGTGGGAGACAATCTTGTTATCTGTAAAAATGGGCCAGAACAGTACAAGATCACCGGTAGTATCATTCTACTTCTCAAACAGTTGACTGTTATTTCAAAGTGCATAAGAATTTCTCTGAAGATACAGGACCTAATTCAATCTTCCTATAACACTATTGGCTTCTACAAGCAGTTACAGCACAGACAAATCTGATCCATTAAAAATGTTTATCATGCACAGAGCAACGCTCAGACATTATGTTCTTAAGAAAATAAATTTCATGGGATGTAGAAATACATGATCATCTCCTAATATTGGAATAAAATCATTACAGAAAAATCTTCATGCATTATAATGTATTTTGGACTGCACAGATAGAAGAGTTTTGCTTTTCTTTAATTACTTGCAAAAGAAAAGCAGATATATTTTTTGACCAAGTAAATACCACAAGCAATTAGTGAATCACTGAAATCTATAACTTCTGTCAGTGACTCCAGCTGCCATTCTCTGTCTCAGATGTCACTGTTAAACTGTCCTAACAGAATGGTCTCAGGACTTTCTCAGTGCTTGTCATCCCATATATCTTATATTACATGTACCCTGCCTGTTAAAATGTTAACAATAAATCTGTACTCCTTGGTGCCTATCTGGTAAGAAAAAAGGGTCCTATCATATATTTGTTCTTCTGTGAAACACACACATTTAGAATCATGTATAAAACTAGCTTCTTGAAGTATAAAAATGAAGTAGGGGTCTCCTAGCATTTCCGGTCAGGAATAGCTATTAAAATCAATGAAAGAGTGTAAAAGAAAGTAACAACAGATGGAGATCCTATCTGAGAAAACTGGTTTTCTGCAAAGAGTGATAATTTATCATATTCACATTTGTTATTTCTACCTATATAACATTTTCATTTATGTGTTTAATATTTACTTTTTCATTCAGATGGATTGTGAGAAATCTATCTGGAATAATCAATTAAGTTATAATGAAAAGTGAAAAAAGAAGAGTAAAAGAGCCTGGAGATTTACTGCACAGTGTTGCTAATCTGTATTATATAAGTAGGACAAACATTAAATGAGCATTATATTGACATGGAGGCACAAGAGAAATATTTTATTTCTGTACAGGAGCCTGATTTGTTACTCTAAGAACTCAAAGTGAATGATGCGGAAAGGACTAATTCACTGAGGCTCCTAAAAATATATATATTGTTATACTTCTTGCCTACACACGTTTTGCCATGGTAGCTATACCACAAACGTACCACCAGAATTTAAAGTACAAACAAACATCCTTTAGTGAATTTACACTAATCTTTTCCCTTCCTTAGGCGAAAGAGTCATGCAGCTTGATATAAATGGGAATCCACTGGGAGAAGGTGCTAAGTATTCTCTGACTGCAGAGAAAGCCATTAGAAATAGTATTATTGCCCCTTTCCAGGGGGAAGTCACAGGAGAGGGAGTCACACTGCCCTCCCTTAGGGGAACTGCAGTGGAAGAGAGCAGGGCTGTGAGCTGCCCACGAGCACCGCACGGGCTCCCTTCCAGCCCAGGCCAGATTTCCATAATATACTCACTTGCTTCTGATTTCTGAATCTTTACTGCTCTTTTGTGACATGGACTCCTTGATTCTGATCTATTGTCACTAGAATTTTTGCCTTATTCCAAATCTGTGTGTCAGAAGTTGTGATATATGTTAGTCCTTCATAAAATAAGCACAAGAGCCAACTGGAAACCATCACATCAAGTGTGTTTTATTACAAGGGGATACAGTCATGTTTTATATGAACTGTAGGAACTATGCCAAATGAATAATTCTTGATCTCAATATTCTACTGATTATCAAACTGATTAATGCAGAATTCTATTCTTATTTAAAGATGACAGATGGTACTTTTAACTTATATTGGCAAACAGCCTTTGCACATACTTTTTTATTTTTTAAAGTCTTTCATATACTTTTTAATTTCACACAGAAAATTCCATATTTCTAAGTGAAAAAAGAAAACATTGCTTCTTCCAAAACTCCAGTATTTTGTATGTATTGAAAAATGGGATAAAAAAAGTAGATATTCTTAATATCAAAACACATATAGATGAGGACCTAAACTTTTTTACCCAATGATAAATGAATGCAGAACCACTCATGTCCCCAAGTTCTGTTTTCTTCCTGCAAACAGACAGAAGAAATAGCCAAAAAAGCCTCCTTCCTTTTTTTATAAGTTTCCTCATCAAAGGCTTTTTGCAGATGATTCAGGAATACTATATATTTTGATTTATGATTCACAAAATCAAAAATTACTTTATTTTCACGATCAACAAGATCTATATGCAGGCTATTAGATTCTGTGGTGAAGCTGGGAAATTATTATGGAGACCACAAGCAGGTCTAGGAAATATCCTCAAAATGCCAGTTCTTTCACTATAGGGAAAAAAAGCTACATGTATTGGAGCATGTGTTAGTATACAGCATAGGAAAATTCTGAATGTACTCAGAAAGCCCCATCACTCAGGAAATTGAATAGCCATGAGCACTGTTTCTAGGTAAATCTTATTTAATGTTTCCCTAATTAGAATCAATAGAACCCAATTTTCATTCTTCTGCCTTTGTTATACACAAACTATCAGTCAGGGTCCAGAAAATCTCCCAGGCTACTTCCACACAAAACCGATTCAAGTGCTTCTTGACACTTATCTGACAGGATCCCAAAATTAAGTTTTATAAATGCTTATTACAAAAATATTTGTAAATGGAGTAGCTAAGGAAAATTAAGGGAGGCATTTAGATAATGAGTAATGATTTATAAGGAGGTTAGTTTATCTCGGACAAACGTAGCTTAGAGAAATCGGTGTAGTTATCTTCTTAAAGGTAATGCAACGCACCACTTTGCAGTAATCTCGGGTTTACAGAGAGATGCTTGTATTTCAGCACAACAGCATCAACCTCTGCTCATATTAAAAGGCTTGGGTTCTTTTATTTTTGCGGTTTTGGTCTTGGCTTTTTGGTATGTTAGGCTATCAACATTTCGACTCAATGACAATATCAAGTAAATGAAAAACTGACAATCTGTGCACCCAGGAAAACTAAACCTCTAATGAAATTAAGCATTAGTTTATTAAATTTTATTGTATTATCAGAAAGTTTTTATTATAATGTGCAAAATCTGCTTAGTGCAGCCCTAGATTGTATTTACAGAACGGTAGGACAGCTTATGTAGGCTGAGCAGAAGATGCCAGATTGGACAATTGAAGGAATATAATCAGCATAATGTTTTTTGGAAAGGCAAAAGGAAACTATGCCATATGTTCACTTAAGCCTTAATTTTATGTAAAAACTGGCTGTTTTTTCTTTGACATAGCTAGAATGCCCTTTCACTTACAGTTCAAAGTCTGTTTATGTGCTCTCCAGCTCCCCATATGCTCAAACGTATTGTACACAGCACTGTCCCCTACTGGGGAACACAAACTGAAACAGATCCCATTTTCCGTGCAGCCAGGTACTGTCAAGAGCCCTGAACTGTCATGTGCAGTGCCTTTTCCTGTCAGAGGCATAGCGAGCAGAGCGAAAGGGAAGAAGGAGGAATTTCTCTCCTTTATTTCTCTGGCTTATTTCTCTGTTTTAATAGCAAATTAACCTTCTTGACAGGATGTGTGAATTCTGCTTTGAATTTGGAGGAGTTTACATGGACTTGATAAGGAGCCTCTGCCTTTGTAGGGTAATACACTAGGCTCTTGCACTACAGCTATAATGCTATTAAATTTACTTCATGGAATTAGTACAGTCGCTGCTTGAGTTTATATAAGCTGCAGAGCAAAACCCCTAACTATTTTTAGTTAATCGCAAAGAGGATGGAACTTGTATTTTAGCAATGAGATGATCAGCTCTCTCTCTTTTAATTTCAGCCTGACAAGATACAATCAAGGACATTATTAAAAAAAGCAAAACAAAAAGCCTCATAATGCTTATAAAGGTATCAGAGCCAGAACTACCAATCTATGCTTGTTATTAGTGTGGCATATTGCTGTTTTAATCTAATGCTAGGTAGTGTATTAACCTTCTACAGGTATAAATTAATGAGGCTCTTAATGTATTTTCATTGGGAGGCTGAGCAGTCAAACTCATTTAGCTAGTGAAAACTACAAAAATCACTTTCTTGTGAAATCTGAAACTAGAAGCTCCAATGAACTAATGATCACAGTATGAATCATTTTATGTACCACTAAAAATAAAGATAACCTGTAAATGTAAAATTTGCACTGCATAACCCATGCATTTATACACCTCCACCTGTAAAAATATTCTTTGCTTAACTCTGCTTGAGAAAGGATGAGCACATTTAAAACAAAGTATGTTCACAGCTAAATGTCCTCATGGTAGCATCTTCTGATCAAACCTCTGCCTCAGTCAGAAGGAACTTAGTGAACAGGACTAGGATTCCATGCCTTGTACTCAAAGAAAAGATGATATATCTGATGTACTTACATGGCTTTTTTGCTGGCTGAACTAGCTGAGGGTTCAGGTATGGGCTATTCTCTGCATCTATTCTGCGTTTGTACTTCTGGCGACCTCCACGTACTCTGTCTAGGCGGACACCTACATTGGGAAAAATAAGCAAACATGGAATTAAATATATTTTGAGGATGTCTTTCAGGTAACAATCTCCTATCTCCCGCCTTCCAAGATTTATTTAAATGCATGTTTATTTCAAAAGAATAATTAAAAAAACAATAGAAAACAGTACTAAAAGTATTTGTAAGCTATTTAGATTTTCACATGTGCAAGACTAAGCTCACAACATAATTTCCTGTTCATTTAAAAGCATTTGGGTTTTTTTTTAACATAATGTTAATAACAGCTAATGAGTTTAGTTTTTGTTTGAAAGAGTTTGATCTGAAGTCTTCTTTAGCAGAAGCTGGATCCTGTTCAAAGCTGTAATAAACACCATGGATATACAAGGCTATCATCATGAGCAGAGAATTACAGAGAATGAGAACTTTATAAACAATTAGTGTTGAATACAGTTTAGATAGTCAAAAGCAATGCTTTTAATTTACATGGCCAGAGAACACAAAGGAAGTGCCCTTAGTAAAATAAGAACATATATGTGATTTAAAGACCCGAAACGGTTCACAAGGGTTTGAAAGAAATTGTATGGGTGTTCATTTATATGTCAGCAATGATGAATTAACATTTGCATTCTACTTCCAAATTGCTCATTGCTTTAATAAAGCATTCTGATAACTGTATTGTATAGATATATAGGAGCTCACCTTCCTGAAACAGGCTGTGGCTGCTCTCATAGAGAAAATAAAAAAGGGAGGGGAAAGAAAGGATGGTAGGTCCTATAAAACAATTAAGTGTTTTTATTTCCTTCTTTATTTCCACACAGACAGATTTCTAGACAACTAGGAAGAATATCAGTATAACCAAACAGTAGCGTATCACTGAAGTTGAAAAACTCAGCACACATGTAGGGCAACAGGATACTAAGTGCAAAGTATGTCCCTGATGACATGGACTTAACTATACAATTATGCAAAGAAACATTATGTAGCAATGATTCATGCGAGTGATGTATTAAAGTGTAGCTCACTTTCTCACTTCTCTTTTCATTGTCTACTTTAATTCTCTTCCCTCTATTTATCTTTTCCATTTCCATTATTATATCATTCCCCTGTTCTCTTCTGCTCAGGAAATAACTCCAGAACTGGCTTCTGGAATGCATAAAAGCCACCACTGAGAGAAGCTACAGTTTATGAGCAAGGCATGAAGAATACGGATTTATGTGTTGCCCATGAACCTGCCCTGGCAGCACAGTCTAACTGACAGGAAAGATCTCTCATTCCTCTTTCAAACAAAAGAAGGAAGAGGATTGACCGGGTTTTGATAGAAAACAAAAAGCGAAAAATCCAAGGCCAAGTCTTGTTTTGTTTTCATTTCTTTTTCTTTTCTATTTCTTGCTTTTTTCTTTTCTTGTTATATCTACTGCTTTTAGAGTTTGCATGAAACTAACCCACAGGAACACTCTGACTGGCTCAAGGAAGACGGTAGTTTAAAGATCTGATTCTGTACTCAAAGCGGAGGCTTTGTATGAATCGTGTTCTCATTTGCCTAAATGGACTGTTCATAGCTGTAAAGGTTAATAACATGACAGTTATTTGGCTTCAGGTCACAGCCGATGTAAAACTGTAAAACATTGAATTGTATACAAGAATACTCACTACTTCTTGCTCACCAGCAAATTAGATAGCAATCATCTGTATTGAATAGTGAAATTTCATTCACTGTACTGTAAATACTGTATTTTCTTCTCCCAAACACAAGAAGTACATTTCTCTTTGTACCATACCAATTCACTTTTGTGAACCACTTCATATAAATAATAAAACTAATCAACCACATATCCAAATAGGTCAGTGTGTAATTATGAATGAAATCTCCTTATTTATGGCATTTACCTATATCTTTACCACACTTGTGATTGATTTCTGGTCTAAGCTATTTGGTATAAATTCACAGTGATTCAGTCAACAGAGAATGGATATATTTGTTTGTTTTTAAAGTTATATTCAGAAATGCATGAACTACAACAATATGTTTCAAAACTATTAGTTAAAAACTTCTCAGAGCTAATGGTAACTCAGTGTCCTCCATCCTTGAATCAGGGAGTTTCAGCTCTACCTAAAGAAAATGGCATTCAAGACAATACATTGCCATGAAAACATACAGCAAGAGACCAAGATTTGATAGTTGAATATTCAGAAAAAGGCAGAGGATTAGAACAAGGCACATATGAGATTGGTGGGATTATGAAAAAGATAGCCCAACATTTGAAGAAAAATAGATAGAAAATGATTTCTGCATAATTCAGATGTCATCCTTCTTCCTGCTTGGGAGCAGATTTCATAGTGATAAAAGATGGATAGCATCAGACAGAAGTATGTTTAATCAAAAAGTAATGGAACTGAAGCTTAAATTAAAATAATATAAATCTACCAAGATGAACAATTTTTTACCTCCTTTGCATTTGCTGAGATACACATTCAAGACATTCACATATTCAATGGAAATACAGACAAATGTCATAATAGCAAAATTATACACAGATTCATGCACTCACATATATACATATCTATACCTGTAAACATAGCTACACTTTTTTTTAAAATGCACAAAATTTACAATTCTAGTAACTGGTCAATAACGGTACCACCTATTTTAAAATTACATAAATCTATAATATAATTAGTTCAAATTCTAATGTGAAAATCCTTTTGATAACATAATACCAATAGAATATAAATCGAAAGTTTATAAGCCTTTTCTTAAAATTGATACAAAGTTTACCATCATTTTAGTTCAAAAGCTTTCATCTCTCCTAATACTATTACAACGTAACTATTTTGGAATCAATTTCTGATAATCTCACATACCTCAAGTGACATTTTACTTCCAAAGAGTCTTAACAGCAGTAAACATAAAGCAAGATACTACTTCAGAAGTAAGAAAGTATGCCAGTCTGACATCTGGTGAAAACTTACTGGAGTTTGGAGGGTAGCAAACTGAAATCTAGAGATTTCTGTGTATACACATACATTTTCACTTATAAGTCTTAGAGCTGTAGAGATAATTCATTACACAAAGATATATTAATCTGCTTTCAAGATGGCAACATTTGATTCCTTCTCTGTTTAAAATAAAAGGGGGGGGGAACAATTTTGTCCACAAAGTTCTTTATTTTGTGGGGGGTCTAACATCTTGATCATAGAGGCAATTGCTTTAATTCAACACACATTCTGTATTCAGAATATTAAAGAAGATTTTGTGGCATCTAGCTAGGGTACAGAGTGAAGTTAGAGACCTCTGCTTTAGGTGTGCTGTGCATGTGGCTTGCCAGGGTTTTTGGCAACTCGGTCCACTCACCCTTGTCACCGTCCCCAACCATAAAGTGAAGAGAGAGATATCCATTCCACTCAGATCACTGAATGAACTGTACTGTAAGTATTATCATTACAGTTGGTTAGGGTCAAATTATCCATTAATGCAACCGAGCAAAGCTCCCCTGAAGTCAAGCAAGCTGATTTTCCATGTTCCCCAACACTGTGTTTCATTTTTAAAATTCTTCAACAGAAAAACAAAAACAAACCTCAAATAAGAAAAACTGTGGTGTCCGCAGGGAGTCTTACTGCAGTACAAATAAAAAGAACAGGCCTGCTACCAATTATAATATCACTTCAACAGTCAAGGCTGCAACACATTCACTTTACGTCTTATGACAAGTGCAACTCATTAGAACTCATCTGTTCAAGAGTGATGGGAAATCACGCATTTTGACATGATTTACAAAGCTTAGAAGATACGGGTTAGACTGGAACTGTAATATATGGAGACATAAAAACTATGTAAATCAATGCAATAACTACTTTTTTTAAAGAAGGTAATTCACATACTAATACAACTTAAGAATCTCTCCAGCTGGCCTTAAGGAAAAAATGGTCTTGTAGTTACAACATAGCTTCAATAAAACAAGGTTCACTTCCTGGTTCCTCACACAATCTTTGCATGACTTTCTATCAAATGTTTGCCAGCATAAAATAAAAATATATTGGCCCCTTACTCTGAAGTAAAATTGTTCACATACAGTCTTGCACAGAAATAACCGAAGACTAGGGCTGACCTACAAAGTCAGCTACCCTCCAGGTACTTCAACCTAAAGAAACCTCGCCCAGGCAGAACTGAACTTTCAGTTTGCTCCATTTTTCCTCATCTGCTCCTCCCTCACTATCACTGCTGCAAATTATTGTTCCTATTTAGTATGCCTTTTCTCACACTGTCTAGAGGTCCTTGTGTGGGACAGGCACCCCACTGTGACTGGTGCTATATAATCAAAAAAATTGCCCTTGTCCCAATATATAATTCTTTCTGTCATTCAGGTCCCTGGCATGATAATCATATTTAACCACTTCTCTTTTTCCACACAGATCCAAGCCATATACACACATGCAAAGTGTACCATTTATTCCTTTATAACATAACTTTCCTCCACTTTTCCATTCCCTCCTTCCTACCACAGATACCAGTCTTCAGAGTTCATCTGTTCATTTCTCCCGCTAACATCCTTGTCCTTCCCGTGGAACTCTACATCTACAAGAAACTGGCAGGCTAACTTGTAAGGCATTCGCCCATTCCTTCAAGTCCTCTTCAAGACCTACCCACAGCAGACTGCCTATGAGAAATTGCTAACCACCTGTAATGAGGGATAGCTTTATACTGTGGGAAAAATAAATAAATCTAATGCACTTAAATATGAACTGAGATCTAAATACATCAAAACTCTCTCTCTTCCTGACAAGGAAAATACATCAGTGAAGAGCAGGTATGAGACCAGAACCAACCCCACAGTTTTAAATTCCTGAGGAACCTTCAGCCTGTGCTCCTTTCCATCTCCCCTTCACAAGACAAGAGAAACATGGCGAGCAGACTTGTTCTACATGCAGGCCGTTCTGGCAAGCTCCCATCTCCAATTCACCATTCTGTGTGTACTAAATTAGACTCTCACCTCATTTTTTGAGATATGTAACTGGGTAAAGCTCTACTTTACTACAGATGTCTGTAAGATTCCCAGCATTGTCTTAAAATCTGACCAGGAAACCAAAAAGAATGGATACCAAAATAACTGCATCTTTCTGAGCTCTGGAGAAACATCAGTAGCAGAGAAAAAAAGAGATTAACAGCAAAATCAGAAACAGCAAAAGGAATTTTAATGGCAGATTCTGATGTGGTTTTCCTTTGGGACAACATCTTGATAGAGTGTTCCACTTCGACCTGAACACACTGTGCATATTTATAAGATTGCTGGGTAAGCTTGGGTGAATGTTATAAACACAGGGTTTTGCATTTATTCTGACAGAATGGGAAAAACAGTTGATTTTTCCTCCATGAGCAGAGTCAGAATGTATTTGGAGATAAGAACACACGGTCACCTAGTTACTCTTTAGACAATTCAGTAATCTCTGTAATTTGGGATTAGAGAAGTGTGAGGCCAGTGCATTAAACCTAAAGTTTAAAAGATTTGCAGTGGAAAAAACATTTGCACACAAGTCCTTTAAACCGCAATAGACCTTTCACAATATAGTGGAAACATGCAGGAAATAACACAGCATGAAGAAAAAGGATAATATGAGCTATCTTTTCTTTGGGATCTGTATATTTGTTTCATGTGCTGAATGATAAGGATACCAGCGAGCTTTTGAAATCAGTTTACATAGTATTTGGACAATACCATGTGCAGGTAAAAATTCAGCCAGTGATGTGAAATGCATTCCATTAGGCATTTCCATTTTTTGAAAACTGTGTCCTAAGTCATCAAAGAAGATAAAAGCTATGACTCACATTAAAGCTTTCTTGATCTACAGCTGAATTAACAATTAGCCAGGGGAAGGCTTTAGTGTTTTGTCTTCTGATAGCTATCTGCACTATTAAACACATTATTTAGCGTAGCACAGGAAGTCTAAAAGCCATCCTCCTACTTTATATTCAGTCAGAAAGAATATATTTGTTAATATGGGATAAAATTCGCTGTCCTCAAGAGGTGCTTATAAAATAAGTTAGTTTAGGAACCTGACCGTGTAATGGAATGAAAGGCAACACTTAATGTTTATTACTTTAATATCTAACTTGCTCTATGACTATGAGTAAGTTGCTTAGTTTATCTGTTCCTCAGTTTCTCAGAGGATAACACCCTGTAGGAATCTGACCAAGATCTGGGACAAACAGTTTATTAGCAAAAGAAAGAAAAAAAAAAAAAAAAAAGACTTGGGTCAACTGAAAATACTTAGTGAATTTTCCCGGGGGGGCAAAAAAAGGAGAAAAATATTCATTTTTTTATAACGATGTTTCAAACCCATGTTTCATTTCAGAATTTGCCCATGTTCAAAATTTTTGAAGTGGTTCTAGAAGATCAAATAAATACAGGTAACATTTTGGCAAATCCCTTTTTTCCTGGGGGAAAGGGATGAACAGGCTGGATTTTCCTAAAAGAACTGAAAAAAAATCACTTTGGCTAAAGACCAGAGGAGTTTTTTTTCAGTTTGACAAAAGAACTGATAAATGTGTTACTTACACAGCTCAGTACTCAACCTTTCTTGAAAGGAACATTAACTTTGCATGAACTAATCAGCTACATGCTGAATTTTTGTGCATTGTCATTTATGCATTAAAATATAAAAGAACATGCATAAAATCCACTTAGTTTTCCCATGCAAATGAGATTTTGTGTAAATAAATTCTATTATTTTCTTAGCACGAGTGATTTCCAATGAAGAATGGCCCATAAACAAGTAGGCTCACATGAAGAAAATGTGGCATAAAATGTTCAGAATACTACCGTTGCTTTACATTTTTTAAGGTTCCATATGAAGCTGAGTATCCTAATCTGTGACACTCACAAATACAAATTAGGTCAAACGCAACAGGTAACAAGTTTTAATTGAATGTCTTCTGTCTGCAATTCTGACAAAAGGTGAATGGAAATAAATGAGTCTGGCAAGACAGCCCTGAGCCTTACAATACCCAATATCTCATTATTTTTAAACAGCTATCTATAAACTGATGCTGACAAGCCTTGAACCTTTTATATCTGCTCAAGAGAAGGTGAATGTGCAGAAAGAAAAAAAAAGGAAAGAAAAACAGGACAGCTACTCTGTTGCATTAAACATGTAATACCCATTATCATCTCCCAAATATTATTAAAGGAAATCCTTTTACATTTCAAATAAGAACTTAAAAAAACCTGTTTCATCCAGAAGAGAGACACTCTATGCACTCAGTTCCAGATACCTAAATTTGCTCTTTTGCGAGTTTTGCACTACTAGAATTAGAACATTATGCTAGAATCATGCTGATTTGAAAGAGGCTGAAATTAGGCCACTAAATACAGGCTACCAAAGTTGTACTTCTTTTACTTCACTTTTTACAAATAAGGAAGGGCCCATGTTGCAACCAAATGTGAGTATTTGCAAACTGTGAAGCAAAAGCAGTGGAAAACTAAGACTGTGCAAATATAAAGCTCCGATGTTTCTGATATGAAACAACTGCCATCACATAATAGTCTTCTTTCAAATTTACCTGGATTACTAATACACTAATAACCAGGCAGAAGAATAAAATATTGCAAAAGTTTTTATGAATAATACAGAAAATATTGTTGCTAATTGCACCATTTCATTTCACATCAATGTGCTTATATATCATAATCATACTATGTTATAGTATATGCCTTCTTGTTTTAATTATACATATGGCATCCTGGGAAAAGGTATAAGAAGAAATAAAGAAATACCATTAATTAAATACCACAATTCTTACCTTAATTTATTTAAATATAGTTACACAAGACGCTATCTTGTTTCAGAGTTCAAATTACAACCAATTTAGTAAGGTGGAGCTTGCTGGGCTGTGAAGTCACTACTGCATCAATACACTTGTAACCATTACTCCAAGGTGACAAGTGGAGACTGAGAAAAGACAGCTTAGCTGATGATCCAAGGAGAGGGCAGGGAACACAAGGAGACAGAAAGGTCAAAAAGTAAGCTGGAGCAAGGCCTTATCAAAGCTTGAAGGTCAAAAGCAGGCTTTTATTCTAGATCACATCAGCAAAGCTTATAAAGAATTCAAGAGCTATGCTAGTGACAACTCTAATAGAAAAGAAGTCTAACTGTTAAGTTCTGGACCATTTGCTGGCGACTCTCAAGAGAGATGGGAAGATTGAAATAAAATGCATTACAATAATCAGACTGTGAAGTACTGGTAGCATGAATCAAGATCTCAGTACCCTTTTCAGATATAATAATGCACAGTTTCACAATATTTCAGCTAGTGATTTGGATAATGTTGGATTCTGGAATTAATTCGAGATCCAGAAGTCACAGGAAAGTTCATAACAGCGTGAGTTGAAACAGTTACATAAAATCATCATATCAGTCCTAGTGGTACCAAGAAGCAGCTTGCTTAGAACTATGATTTCTATCCAGAAGAAGTGATTCTATTTTGCTAGAACAGAACTGGAGGAAATTAAAGGATCACTCTCAACATATCAAATCTCTAAAGTAGATGTACAATTCACTAAAATACAAAAGTTCTTTACCCAAATAAACACACTGCCAAGTTTTTTCTGTTTCTTATTTTTTTAATTACCCTCTTTTTTTTTTTTTTTCTTTTGGGACAGAATCTTGCTCATCTTCATCAAGGAGTAGCCAGTTTCTTCTGAACTGAACAGTACAAGAGTAAGACAAAATTCAGTTTTCAAATTGTACTCATCTGGCAGAGTAAGGGAGACTTTGCTTTTCAGTTAAGGTGGCTTTATATTGCCAGCTGAGTTTAAATTGGCCTTAGTGCAAAAACATATATTCTCACAAAATTCCAGACTTCTCCAAAGCTATTCATGGAAATATCATTTTGCTTTTGTCTCTTCTCTTCGCACAGCTGTAACAATGCTAACTATCTCTACTATCTCTCTTATAATTATGTACTGTGTAATTACAAACTATACTTTTGTTGATGTAGTACTATACAATTCTTCCCTGCTTTTGTTATTTTTTCAAGAATCAGATAATGATTTGTGGAACGTCTTCACTTTTATACTTCTTCCTTCAAGCATCCTCTAAAGGTACGTCAGAACTCTGAACCTCTTCCTTCATCCTTCAACATCCTGTCTTACAGCACTGCAGAATCTAGTCCAGTTGGTACAATGGAAAAATAACCAAAGGAGCTTAACTCATGTCTCAGCCTCACATCTGTCTCATGTCTTAGCCTCTAACGGCTAACACACTTTTAAGAGCATTATATTTTATCACAGTTTATAGTCTAAGTGTCTATCTCTTTTACCTATGTTTCTGGAAATTAGATAGATATTCTAATATCCATCTATTTAATGCACAAAAAATGTGCACACCAACATTGTGCAAAAAAATGGGGTACTTAAAAACCTAAGCACCAACTTTGTGTAGAAATGGGGGCTTGGAATATGTGATAGATGCTCTTGCATTTTCTGCTGGTTTCAGTCTTGCAGCAAATATATGAACATTTTGTCTTTTGTGTGCTGTTATCTTGTTGCCAAACTCTTTTTCAGGATTAGACGGGTAATTACAAAATAGGGTCCCACTTGGGGTCTCAGAGAACTCTTACAATATAATTCCAGGTTAATTTCTATTTTCAAGACAATAGAAGATCTTATGTTACAAGTTTCAGGTGACTTAGACAAACACCATGGCTTTTCTGTACTTTGCGATTCCTGTCCACATACTATTTATTTCTGTTTCTTAAAATTCTACCTGTATGGAGAGAAAAGCCAGCAATGGCTTGTATCAGTTTGTAGTAAAAGCAGCCAAATTTTATGACTGTGAGGAATTTAAAATCCCTGGTTTCTATTCCCTTTTGAACTTCTCTCTGGGTAGCTGCTTACATTAAAATGGGAATATTCATCTGGTATTTAGGTGGAAAAAAATCAGTAATCTGGGTTGATATGTTCAGACTGGAGGGTGCCAACATACCGTATCATAGCCCCTTTCTGTGCAGTGTTGCTCCTGGCAGAAAACATCAGACTTAATGCAGGAGAATACACTGGAGATCTTTCATTTTCAGAACACTGTGCGCAGTGGGTTAAAGTGACCATTGTTCAACAAAAAAACAAAACTCTTGAAAATGTAGTGGCTGGATGGGCATCAAACCAAAACATACCATAGTAAAATAATAATAATAAAAAAAAAAGTGAAACAACTTTGTGGTGGTATTGCTTTCTGGTAATGGTCACCTTGTGGTTTAACGCATTCTGCTGAAAAGGTGGAACCAAAGGGAAGATCTGTTCTCTGCATACGTTATCATTTCTGGGGGTGGCAGGTAAAAAAGCTCCAATGTGTACAGCTTAATGAATACTGGGAAAAAAAACACTCAGAAAGAAATTATTTTTCCATTTCTGAAAAAAAGTTGGGTAACAATTCATCCAATTATGAGTTTACATATGGAGTCTGTATAAGAACTGATAACCTACTCACAAAATTGATACTGATGATACTCACAAAATTGTATTAAATAATCAATATAAAAAGAAATTAATCAGACAAAGCCTTTACAATTAATATTCTATAACTTCTTGTCATGTGATTAACAGCTTCAGGAAGCCCTGCAGGAGCATTAGCAGAGAATGTCCTAGGCTATGCTACAATTTAATCTGCAACTCTCTCTCCCCAACCCCAGTATTAAGGCATGTAACTGATAGGTCCCCAATGTTAATTTCAAACTTTTACTCAGAGGCTAAATACAGCAAACTAATTTTTAGGTTTCATTTCCAGAGTTAAAAATTTGGCCTGCAAAGTTTCCGAAAGCAGAGGGAAATGAGAGTGTTACAATAGTAGTTTTCCAAGATAATGGCAATTTACTCTAGGTCCCCATTTTGTGAACATATTTGTGTTTGCACATACATTCTTACATACACGAAAGCACTCCAAGTGTTCAGTGAACATAACAAACTAAACCCGTGCATAAATCAAAATCTTATAACATTAAATCCCTAGTTAGTATTTGAAAAAAATCACCTGATTTTGAATTACTGTGTGATCCACTCAGAATGGCATTGCCAGGAAGGGATTTTGGAAACAGCCTGTCCTGAGGCCCAGTATCCAATCCACAGAACTCTTCATAAGAAATAAGTACACATTTCATATGACGTATCTGCCTGCACAAACATTTGCTCTGACATTGTTCAGAGTTGTGAGAGCACTGAGAGAAGTCAGGGGAGGATCTGGTTGAAGGAAGGCTGTCAACTCGATTACAGGCTTTACATTTTTAAAAGGATATTCGTATCTTTACGTAACATTATTGGGAAAAAATGGTTTAAAAATGCACTTTTCCTTTGTCTTTATTTAACCTTTCCCCTGTTATGCTGTGAACATCGGTACCAAAGACCTGTGTGTACAGGAGAATCAGAACGTGAGACTGAGTAGAAACAAAAATGAGATCAACCAATTCAGTTTCGTTGCTCAGGTTGAGTGAGTAGCAAAAAGGGGATTAGATTTTTAAGTTATTTCATTTTACAAGAGAAAGCTCCAGTTCTTCAATTGAATTATATGGACAGAGCCTCCTGCCCATGCACACCACTGATTTCTATGGGGAATCTTCTCTGCAGATGGGAGCATCTGCTTCCTGAAACCAGGCCTCAGACATTTAAAATAATTTAGACAAGAAGGCTATGAAAACATGTGAGAGCTTTTCTTCTCTGTTGAATGTGATTTCTAGAATCAGTTTATATTCCAGATTCCCAAAAAGTATCAGACCTGGTGAAAAGTCATAAGATTAAAAAATATACTATTTTTTGAATCTTTGAGTGTTCACTTTTTTCCCCCTTAACACAATAAGGGCTAGAATATTCCTGTAAATAGATATAGATATATAAAATCCTAAGACTAGCTCTACCAGCTAAAGCTTGAAAAGAACACCAGATTAAATTTTTAGAATTCCTATAACAAGTATATATATTCTATGTTTCATCTCGGCAAAGCAATGGATAAGAAAATATGAAAGACAAGAAGTTAGTATGTACAGGCAAAGTGCTGTGGACATAAATGCAAAAGTAAACAAAGTGAATGCATAAATGCAAAAAATGAAGCTAACTCTTCATTTTAAATATTATGTATGCTCCTGAACATATATAACATTGCGTTCATGCCCAGAGAGTAACTGATTTAGAAATCAATTTATATATGCTGCTAACCTCATAACTTGATGATGATGCCTAGCACTCTGGGGTGAGAGGTTATCCTGTTTGTGGCTTCTGCTTCTCTTAAGCTAATACTCGAACAATTAATGGGAAGTTTATTAGTGATATCACATTATTGATGCTACCACTAGAAGCCTTCCTAACAAAAGCACATGCTAGCCCACATACCCGCTATTTTTTCTGTAGTTAGCATGAGGAGTTGATTGGAGATAATGCAGAAAACCCGAGCTGGAAAACATAATTATAAGGTGTTCAATGTTTTCCAGCCCTTTTTGGCTGTCCATAATGTTACGCACAATTAATACTATGAGAAAAATTGATTTTACTTTAATAAAACACAATAAATCTTGCAACAATTATACAATATACTTCGACTGTAAAATGCTCTCTGCTTTAAAAGAAAAAATAGCAACAATTTTCTTCTAATCTGATATGAAATGTTGGGCCTTTGGGAAATGGGTTAATAAATTCTAGGTTTTTAAACCAGGCAGTCTGATTTACTGTAAACTTCCCCATTACAGTTATAATAGATGTCTATCAAATTGCTTATGAGGACAAATTTATGGAAAATATCCAAGAGTAATGCTTTGTTCTTATTAAAATATATGAATATGTATGTAATTTTAGCCAGACTAAATTAACAAAACAAAACAAAAAGAAAGGGAAAAAAAGGTCAACAATTGCTGTCATGAGAATTATTCTTTTTCACAACAAGCAACTCCTTACTGTTAAAAATGCCTTTATAAAAAGATATTTGTGGGAGTAATATACTTTTGTTTAAATTGTAATGGCAATTGCTATGAAGAAAAGTGTACAAAGTGTACAAGGATATGTTAATACAATTAACTGGTCAACATAACTAGATAAACATTATTAAAAAACCCATAAAATTTCTTCATCCTGAGGAATTATTTTTATATATAACTTTAACAGATACAGAATTAAAAAGCAAATTTAGTTTTGTTAAGTGAATAATACTTGACAAGCAGAGTCTATTTAAATTGGCACATGCTTACCTTTCTGAAGAATGCAGATCTCAATGGGAATATTCACTGTGTGTAATGTTAAACACACGCATATTTTATTTTTCTAGGGGCCATAAGGAGAATATTTACCAAACAGGAGACCAAGCTCTTCTCACTCAGTGCATTGCAAATCTAGCATAATTCCTCTCAAGTCAGTAGATTTACCCAGAGTTGCTTCTAAAGGGCAGGAAGGGCAAACAATTTGTTTTTATGGAGTCCGTATTTTTTTGAAATATTATGCTCCTTTCAAAATTTTCTGCTTTCTCTCCTATTTCTCTCCCAAATTTCTCCTCCCTTCCATTATAACTGATGTATGTTGGATTCTTTCCTTCTTTTGTAATTTAAACATAGAACTATACTTTTCCACCTGGATTTCATTCCTATAGACTGTGACATCCAGCTTTAAGAGATGGTATGGCGAAAACAAGAGCAGAACTTACTTGGTGAAAAGAAGATAGTCAATGTAGTAAATAACCTGAATAAACAAACCCACAAAGAGAAATCCGCAGAAATATTTCAGGACATTTACAACTAGCGGCCACAAACCAAACCAATGTGTAGAGTCCTCTCACAAGGATAGGCTTTGAGCAACTTCCCTAGGAAGTGTACATACAACAAATCAATCCGCAATTATACTTGTGACATCCACAGCAACATCCAAGAAGAAAAAGTAAGTCCTCTCAGTATGATGATGAGAACAGTTATCAAAACCACTGAATGACAGACTTATAGTGCTAGCTCACCATAAAATTCAGCAGTAATTGAATTGTATTTCATGTTAACAGAAACCCAAAATTTCAAGCAGAAAGAGACTTGGACAAATTATGAAACAGGATTTCCAAGGTCCTCTTACATGAATTCAGTAGTGCGTTTCATCGCTTACTGTACATGTCTTTCCTGCTATATTTGAAGCATAGATACCTTATGTTGTCCTTTTTTATTTTGGCTAACTAAACCTTTAATAATTTTCAAACTATTAAGAATACTGTTCTTTTGCTTCAGAAGCAGTCATCCATTTCAACAGATGTTTTCCTAAATCTTCTTTGATAATTATAAGCTCACTTTCTGATTTTTTTCTACTTTTCCTGTCTAAATAGTCAAAGTCCACAGCCTAGTTTGCTAGATTTTTCTAACCTCAAACAAGATGTTACTTGAAACATTCTTATACAATTGCTATGACATTAAAGACATTAAAATTGTAAGGTCAGGAGAGGACAATCACAGCTCAAAATATTCATGCAAAGCAGAAATAAAACACATGAAAAATATTTACTTGATACTATTGCCAAGAGTATCAGAAATGTTCTTAGCATAATCATCATTTAGTTTTAAGGCTTCTTTAGTTCCTTTGAAATTCAGATTAAGAAACTATAATCTATATCTAAAGGAAAGACACACAGGAATTTGTTTTTATTACCAATCCATCCTTCTTTATGTGACCAAAAAAAACCCCAGAGAAGCAGATGTACACATATATGCATTTTAACTTACTTCAAGATTTTGAACACAAATATGCTTCTGTATCTTACATCATTTTTCAAAGGGTTTGCAATGGTATTTCCTTACAATGTTACCAGATTTGTTCTGATGCAGAAATGGAAAGTATGTGCATCACCACAGGGTGCAAACTGGAGTGCCTAGCTCTTTGAACCTGGAGGATCATGAAAGAATGTTTTGGAAATTCACTGTGACTGGATGGGAAGTAAAACAATACATCTGAAAATAATCATTTACTTGAATACAAAGGACAGTTAGATTCTTCTTGTTCTTGTATAGAGGTGAGTTCCTGTGAGTTCCCCATGCAAAGAATATAATTTCTGTTACCCTCTGTGACAGGGAAGCAGGCAAAGGTTGAAAAAAAAGCAAACTGCGCTACCCACAATGTGTTGCATTGAGTATACTTCTCTTCGACCAGCATCAACACCTGAGATAAAGAGCATCATCAAAGGCTGTTCATGCCCTGCACATCACAGTCTAGCTAATGAATTACATTGCACCCCTTAATGGTTAATAAAAGCTAAGAGTCAAAATCCTGAATGCCCTACTCTTTCTGTTTGCCTGCCTTACACAGATAATCCTTCGATGTAAATATAGGAATCTTGAAACAAAGAAGTAAAGGTCTCAAGAAACATCTTCAAATAAAGTCTCAATGAGGTTCAGTTTCCACATTTTAGATTTTGCCCATTCCCTCACCACCAGCTATTTTCTCTAAGATCCAAAATTAAATCTAGGGTTGTCTTTTAAGCAAAACAAGTTTGTTCCTTCCTCTTTTCCCTCTCCTTGACCTTCCAATTTTCTCTTTGGATCAGAACCTTCCTCAGCAATATGCTTTATTCGTTCCAGAAAATATTTTGATCCCAGGGGACAGACCTGAAGTCATCTACCTTTTTTCAGATATTCAGAAAGTTATTTTCTACTAATTTTAACCTGGACTGGATACATCCAGAAGAATGGTATAAAAACATACCCAGAGATCTGAACACAAGAGCACTGCTTACTACATTATTATAATGTCGAGGCAGGAATAGGATCTTGCCCATATTTTGAAAGGAACCTGATTCAAACTGTTTTTCTTTTTTTTTTTCCCCTAAGGCTTAACTCAGTCAACCTGTGGAAAAGGAAGAAACTGGCCATTGAAGTCTTTGAAGCCTGTAACTATCTTGTATCCAGCAAAATTATAGGTTGGTTATAGTAAACAGCAATACATTTTCTGAGAACAGTAACCCACATGGTTTATTGGAGAAAAATCAAAAGAGACGGCACTGACGATGGATCCTATGATGGCTTCTAGGATTGAATATGGGATCTCTTTAAATTAATGATCTCAACGGTCTTGACAAATCTGGTATTTTCTCGTACTGTTTCCTAAGGTTTTACATGTTTCCCATTTGCTGACATGGGAGATTTATGTGAACATCACACACCTTGGCATTGTTTAGGAGCATTTGTTTCTGGAATTGAGGCAGGTTTTAGAAACTATAACACAATTCATTTTTTACTGCCTTTTCCCATCTTACAGAGTTAAGTTATTTTCCACTTGTCATGCCATTGTGTCAGAGATGGTGTGGTACTGTGGATTGATATCCCATTATTATTCTCTCCAGCTTGCGCATTTGCCTTTGAATTGCTCAGCGATGTTCTTTTCAAACTACCCAAGAAGAGTGGAAGTATAGCAAACTTCCATACTTTGTGTCAAGTTCATACAGAGTCTGCTGTTCTCTCAGTGACGGTACTTACATATTTCTTGAAACTCAGTTGGCTTGTAGATAAACATTAGATCAAAGTGAGACTTGGCCAGATATTCTAAATATATCAACCCAGTAGAATATTAGTGATATCTGAACCTTTAAATTAAGATTAGGAGCAAAAAGCAAAAATGAGAACATATTACAAAATTTCGATTGAGATTCATATCTTTGTCTGGTCCTTTCCACATCTGGAGTTAATTTAATACACCTTCTAGAGACCAAAAGATTGCTCTCAAGTCCCACATGAAAATTTTCCTAAAGTTCAAGAAAGTTCAGACCCGGAGTTCTGCAAGTTTGATAGGTACCATCCCCACATCCAGAATTATGTGGTCCATTTTTTTATTCAGAGCCATTTCTACAAAAGAACATTCAAACAGAGTGATATTAATTTCCTCAAGCTGGAAAAAAAAATCTACACTGAATCCTTGATTTTTAAAATTCTCTAATTAAAAGATGCACTTTTTAGGAAATTCTTCCCCTAGTTACATAAATATGTAAGATAAAATAAAAAAAGCTTTTCATATGACTATTTTTATTTTTCCCATTCCATTCTATTGCTTCTGCCCTGAGGGATGTACTACAATCTTTGCATTAAATATAAAGAAATACACTCAATATTTTAAACTTCTTAAGCCATGGAGTATACCTTACTGCTGAGCAACCCTTGTGAAAATTGCACACAGCTGGCAATTGCAAAAATGAACCGAGCTGACTTGGATTCCAAGTGCTGAATACATCAGGTGAAGGTCTTGCATCCTGCTTAAGAAGAGAGGGCAGAATTTATCCAAAGAAAATCCTACTGTGGCAGCATATGCATCAGAAAGAAAGGCTCTATGTTCTGGGCTTTAAAGGGAAATGGAAAATAAAGTTCCTGTTTATCATGAGGTTAACTATTATGTACATAAGATCTAAAATATCAATAAAGGAATTCTGCCTTTATTGGCAAAGGTAGCAAAAGTTTCAACTTAAGTTATCTGGACCAATCCAACTTGTAATGAAGTGAAAAGATATTTACCTATTCATCTCAAACTGTTATTACTGAATTGGGCCATAATCAGGTATTGTCTAGGTAGATCTCATATGTCATGCATCAGAATATGAATGGAGATTCCAACAGGATAATACCAAAATAGGTTAATACATATTATTTGATTTTTAAAAGTGTAAAACTAAGTCAGATTAGAAATTAGAACAGAAAACACATCTTAATGCATCCAATTGCAACATAGTCCTTCCTGCCAATGGCAAAGATTAATAGCTAGGATAGTAATTCCTACATTGTGAATAGGTAAGGAGAGACAGAGAATTCCTTCATGTCCTTCTCATTCACAAAAAATGGAGCGGATTACTTAGTGCTAGCTTCAAACAATTTTCATTATTGATGTGAGGAACTAGATCATGTTTTGCAAGACTAGAACATGTTTTGCAAGAAAGTGAGCATTACAAAAGAACAAAACTTTTGTAAAAATGTGGAAAAATATTTAAAAATGACACTCAGTGCCCCCCCTTCAATTTTGAAGTACAAGTGCTTTAACAAAGTCTTCAAAATTTAATTTGTATGTAGGATCAAAGGAAATCAGTGCTTCTTCCATCCAAATGTGGGATCTTAACAAAACCCATGAAAAATCAGGTTAAGTCTATCTTTTTAAAGAAGGTTATCCAAGAAGGAAACTAAGGAACAGTTTACACGAGGACACACTTAAAGATCAGTGTCATGTTCCATGGCACAAAGAGATCTGTTATTAAAATAAGATAATTTTATACAATTTTCTTGATGGACTAATGCCTGCAGTCCTTTCTCAGAGAAAACTCTCACTGAAACTCCTATGCCACTGAAATCCTGATTGCAGACTTTTTCCAGCATGAATAATATTCAGTGTACCCTCCTAATTAACGTAAGCAGTATTACTGCCATTTATCTTTCTTTTTCATTGTTATTTCTCAGTTATTTCTCAAGCAAAATGCACTGAGCTTTATTGCTAATTTAATAAAAAACAGAAATGAGCCAAATCAATTACAGTTCTCTATCAGTCTCTATGGTTGAGGCACAACTTTTACTGTTTTAATTAAATGAAGAAATAGGTCTATTGTTTAAAGGCATTAAAGAAGGCAATTCAAAACTTGAAGTAAAGCCATTTTGTTTTTACTGAGGGGCAGAGATRCCTATAAAAGCATTGCAGGTCTTTATTTGAATTTCATAGTAGCTGTGGAACTTGTAAGAACCCCAGTAACAATTAGCTATCCATTTTTCTTTTAGCCGAAGTACCACTAATTCTAAAGGTTTTATGTTGTGAGGACACTGCTACCTACAGAAAAGTGCTGTGACTTTAATCCTGGGATAGCAAGAAGACAAAATCCTTCATGAAGATGGAAACAGATGAACAGGAAAACCTGAAGTAAAAGTAATGACAACAACAAGCCATACGGACTATCAATGATACAGGGAAGATTAGTAGAATTATACTGTTTATTATCAATACAAAACTGAGTTATTACACATGCCAGTAAGGGCTAGTCCATTAAATTCAGCACAAGTTTTAATCCTGAATTCAACTGGAACAAAAAGAGCCCTCTGCATCAGAGGAGTCCATGAGGGCAAATTCAGATCAGTTCCTTTGTATGCGTAAAATAAACACACAAAGAGCCACCAAAGACCTCTGCAACACTTTAAACTCCTTAAGCCTTTAAAACAGTCCTAATGGAGCTGGGTGGTGTGTTGGTTGTGCCTCTTTAAGAGATGTTAAACTCTGCCATAGCCAAATTCCCTCCGACAAGGCTGTGAAGATACCTAAGAAGCCTTTCCTGGGACCATAAGCCAACCTAGGCGACAGCTGAAATGATGTTGCCCTGCAGTAGYGGCCACGCTGCTATTCTGCTTCATATCTTGTCACCTGGGATAATCTTATCACCATGCTTGACTATCAAACACTGTATTTTCAAGTCACCAGAATAAGTCTTAAAAGGGTACTGCTAGGCCCGGTTGTTCACTGCATTCACAAACTGCAATCAGCAGTTGCTGAGTGAAGCTGCTTTTTAAAAAACAGGCCATGTGAGGAGGAGTTTGAGATTTGACTGATGGCTTTCAGGGAATCTGTCCTCTATTCATGGCAGTAAAAATGTGTTCAAACCATGGAGCAGCCAGGTCAGGGAATGAATGGGCTAAAAAGTGCTTATTCACTGATTTCTGGAGCACTCCTTCCCTCACTGAGGATCTATTGCTGTGAAAAGCATGAGGTAGATTCAGCAAGCCACGCTTGCTTTATTGACACATAGTTATTCGTGCAAGTGTTTCCTCTGAAGTTAAGGTCACTACTTATTACGTAAGTGTTAACCCATGCAAGTAAAGGGTTGCACAGTCAGGATATGTGAGTTTTAAGATGCCTACAGCAGAAAACTGATTTTGTAGCACTTCTCAGGGCATATTTCTTTTAAAAAACTGACTTCTGCTTGAAACTGAGCAGAAATATACACACACACACACACCAAAAAGTTACATTTCCAAGGGAAGAGGAATACATGTATGTAGGCACACCCAAGCAAACAAGCTGTTCTCCATGTATGCAATGATTTTTGCAGGCACCACTGGATTACAACAGTGCATTAACTGCCATTTTATCCGTTTTAGTCCTTGTGAACTTGAGCACAGGGTGGGCTAAATAACACTTGTAGAACATAGGCTCACGCAATACCACGGCCCATTATGCTAAGCAGGGTGGTCTACGCTACTTGGCAAAGACTTGAGATCTGCTTTGGGAAATTGAGACAACCTTGCCACTATAAGGTAATAATTCAGAAGGCATACCTCCTGGTTACATAGTACATATCGCATATCATAATCCCAATCCAAAGAAACAAAAATGAATGCAAAAATTCCACTAAATTCAATAGGCTTGAGTGATCAGTTACTTGTTTTACAGAGCCTTTTCAATCCCTACAAACAAAACTTCCAACAATAATACAGAGATTTGCAGTGGAAACCGATAGGTAAGTTTTACCTCATCTTGAATGCAGAAGAAATAACTCATTAGACCAAGTTGAAAAAACCAAATGTTTTACTCTCAGGCTAATTATATATTATTTTAATGTAATGATACACTTATCAACTTTGTGTATTATATAAAAATTAGCCTGAGAAATCTGAATTTCAACAACAGAAGTATTTCTTGTAAATGGGATTTGACAAATGCGTGAAATAGGATAATGGGATTTTCAATCAGAATCTGTTGTGAAAGGGAAGCATTTTTTCTAGCAAGATTTATGGTAGAGGGCTGGCAAAATTGTGAGTTCTGAGCAATTATGAAACTGTATAATGACTCGTCTTTACTTTCCTTTTTCTGACTCACTCTTTTTGTGATCAGCAGAAGCTCAAACACCAAGCGAAGCTGGGACGGCATGCTCTTTATACTGTCCCCTTTTTTACTCCACACATCCCCAGGGCCAGTGGGATCGCCAAAGAAGCCAGCCTCGGAACAACATAAAACATGATTACTCTTCTGGTTTTCCCTAAATGCTCTAGGTAGCTGTCACTTTATCCTGCATACACCACGTTCCATTACTGCCCAACCTAATAAAGACTTCTGTCACAGCGATAGCTTTTCATCTTCAGAGCTCCCTTCTCCTCTCCTGATAAGGCTGCCAACTCCACTCGCTGTAAATGAGCTCACGCGAACACTTTATTTTCGGCTTGTGGAAACAAAAAGAGCCACTGCTCAGCTTCAGAGGTTGAGGGGGCGGTTTTCTATCTTCAAAGCAGGACCAAGGCGTTTGAAAGGGATTAAAATTAAACTGGTAAGCTTAGCTTGAAATAAGAAACTTGAAGCAGGGCTATTGCACTCACGAACCCTGCTTTTTCTTTAAAAGCTTCAGAAGTTTCTTAAAAATGGTCATTTTAAATCATTTTCATTTGTGTATTCTTAAACCTTTGGCTACTGCTTAGATAACAGGGCCAGCCAGTAACCCATGTTACTATCAATAGCTGCACATCAGCTGAGCATCTTACATGCAGGACAGATGGTTATCCCATCACAGTGTAGTCAGTTCAAAAATGAGTGAATCACAGCTTCAGCTTCCCTGTCCAAATAGCTAATAAATTTAATTTTTTTGTAATCAGTGGTGTATGTTTGCATCTGTACAGAATGACTCGGGCCAAACATGAACTGACAGGTTTCAGTCAGTGACTTCCTAAGTATTGTGTGAACAATGAGACAAGAAGGAAAAATTAACTTTTAAAAATATTTCCAGTGCTGTTAGATTTAGCGCATTTGTTTCACTAGATAGCTACTAACTGTCTAATGCCTCTCCTAAACAAATCTGCTATGTTTTCAAAAGCTTACACAAAATGTGTCTTCAGCAGCAAAGTAAATTAACTATTAACCTCTTTAAAATACTTCTGCTTTCATATCTGGTATATTTAAAAAGAGGTGGCTAGATGGAGAATGGAGTGAGCAGTGGCTCAGGACACAGGTATTCCTACAATATAACATTTGGTTCAAAACCCACTCAAATAAAAATTATTTGCTGCTTTCATATTACTAATTCATCCATATCAGAAAAGCACCAAAGAAGTAGCACATCTTGTTTAGCTCAAGATGAAGACCCAACTAATACAGGTATCTTCAATTAAACTTAAAATATACAGTAGCTGAAGTGTGGGTTTAAAGAAAAGCTATGTGGGAGCAGCAGCTGGTCATTCTGTAAAACTTTTTTAGATATAGAGGATCCTCTCAAGGTGCTCTCCTTATGGTGCCCTTCTTCAAGGCACTGGAAATCCACCTTATTACTATGACCATTACTATTTCCAGTCTTGCCATTTTCAAAGGCCTAATACTGCTAGCCACTACTGTGCTTCATAAGCTTTCGACAGGTCTAGATCGCTAGAACTGCAAATTCTAGTGAATCTCCCCTATAGTAGAAGGGTTTTCATGGCATGGTTTGAAAACAGAGTCAACAACATCTCAAAGGGAAGCAAAACAGCCCTTCCTGATGGGAAAGGATTTTAATGGGAGTAAGCATGCAATGGAGTCCTGACTTTTTAACACTGTGGTAAGACAAACATTGAAGGTTAACCAGAAACTGCAAATGACCATTGGAGGGCAGAATCACCAGGCCAAAATTACAGCAGATCTTTATTCCCATATTTTTAATAGGGAAAGTGCAACACAACCTTCCTTCTAGGAAACTTTGGGGAGAAAAAAAAAAAGGATAAGAAATAGCTATGTCCAAAGATACTACAATAAGCACCACAGGAAAACATCAGGAGCCAAGTTGAGCAGGGCTGAACACCAAAGAAAACATGAAAAGGAAGCTGGGCAGAGAATGGCTCCCTAGACCATAGAAATAGGCAAGAGGGTTATGGTTTGATTAGGCTCAAAGGAACCAACTTCTGAAATAACAGCCAGTTGCCAAGCTGGCTGTTAGAAACTGTTCCCAGCAAGAGGCAAAGTTTTGCTTAGCACCATATACACTCATCTTGACAAGTGGCTCCTCCTCTACAGACCCGCTTCAGCTGAGTGGTACAACGCCTGTCGCACATGTCTGTGCGACCCAGTCTTTGCATTCTTTTTACCCTTGAGCCCATCTTCATGCTCCTTGGTCCTGCCCCTCAAGCTATTTGATATTCACATGACTATCAAATGCAGCTCACTCCTGGAAATAGACTGGCTAGAAACAACTGTATGAAAACTCTTGAAACTTCTTCATGAACCCTACTCATTTATGAGTGCAAAAGAATATGAAGTGCCTCTGGTGGTGGGAGAGACCAAGACTCTGCAAACGCTTCATACAGTTCTGAAAAAGCAGCCACAGTTATAACCAAATCAAACAGCAAAACTGAAAGTTACGCAGAAACAACAAATCTGTTCTCAATGTGTATATTTTATAACATAATTTAAAATGTGAGTGATTTTAAGAAGCTCTGTAAATATATCCTAAGAGAAACATGTTCCGCTTACTAGAAAACGCTGCATATTTAAGACAATGCCATTATACCCAAATGGGTGTATGCAGGATAGATTTGAGAACAGGTTCATGGAACAGCATTGGCTTGATCCTGCTTCTACTACTTACATCAGTTTGAAATACCTATTAACTTCAAAGGCACAGGACTTTGCTACTGATATTTAGCAGGCCGCCTTTGCACTCTTCTAACATCTCCATAATACTAACATAATAAATTATATTATTAAGAACCAGAGCCTCTGGTCTCCCTGGCCCAGTCATCAGTCTGCCCCTAATAGTTTGTAGGGCCTATAATGCGGGTTGGATACAAAAACCATTAGTACTAACTAATTGCAATTGACTAATTGATGACAAGGGACTGATCTTAATCAGGTGGAGGGACTTTGGGACTTTCTCTTATTCCAGAAGACAGTACTTTTGCCTCTCCTAAAAGAGGTACTTGTTTCATGTTGCACCAAACAAATATAAAATGGCCCAAGAATATTTATATCACCCAGCTGCCATTTTGGATTAAGCTATAGACTGAGAACTCTATTTGCCTGAGGTTGCTGGTATCCCAGTGATGTGACTGAAAACAAAACTGTAAATCAACATTTGTTCTCAAAATAACTGTCTTTCAAATACTATCTATCTTGGACACTAAAAAAATCTGTTCTCTTTTGCTAATGTTGTTAGCAGGGAGGATGTAAAAGCTCAACTTTTGTGGTTGCCGGGCTTCAGATTTTGTTGTTGTTGGTAATTAATTATTTTCAAAAGAAAAGGTAAAAAGACCTCATGTGCTCTGTGGGGTCAAATTATTGAAAGAAAAATATTTGACGCTTAACCCAAGTCAAATTATTAATCTCTCTCTCTTCTTTTATCATAGAAAGGTACACCACAAAAGGAAAGTAACAATACTTCAGAAACATCTTCACTTCCACCTGAAATTCTGTTCCACTTTAGAAACTTTTTCATCATTCTTCATTCTAGAGAATTCTTCCTTCTAATGTGGCATGTACTCTCAGGTCCCTCTTCAGCTGACGGCAGTTGAGAGCATTTAACATCTTGTTGGATAGGACAGTCAAAACACACCTACAAGACAACATCTTCTTGGATAAGACACCTACAATTCCTGCTATTCATTCACAGCAAAGAACTTTGAAATGGTCCTTAATGAACACATGGGCATTAAAGAAAAGCTAAAGAGGGTTAGAGTTCCCCTTCAAAGATTTTGACCTAAGGCCACTAAGCGCTTGGTGCTATGATAACTCTAAAATATAGACTGGAACACTTGAAGGTAAAAAATTCTTCCCTATCAGAACAGAGCAGGCAGCTCTATCTGCTAAAAGAAAATTACATTTTTCAAAAGGGAAATTAGCAGAAAATAGACAACATTAAGAAAAAACACAAAACACATTTTGTAGCTAACTGGAATAAACTTGAACGGTAAATCTAGGTTGTTGCCTGTCTAGTCCAATCCTTTCTTATTTGGTTTGTTTTTATAAGAGATTTTGCTGGCTATCTTAATCACTCTGTATCATGCAGTACACTACAGAGAATGAGCAAACAGACCCTCTCAAGGCTAGTAGCTAAATTTGGGTCAGACTGCAAAATGGTTCAGTGGTCTGCACTCACTGTCTACTGAAGCTTTGTACCTGGATGGCTGTTCCTCTATCGAAATACTATCAATAATGTTTCTCTGTCTCAAAAATTAAGTGGGCATTACTTGGAATAGCAGATACTGAGCTTTAGGACAAATGATTTGTTGTAAAAATGTAACAGCATTTAAGAAACTCACTGTCTAGATTCTGGCTCTGTAGAACTTTAAGTCAAGCCTATATTTGAGTATTTAGTCTATAACTAAGTCTTACTTTAATATTGATAATTCTGAAATATGCCTCCCGTGCACAGCTTCCTTTAAAAAATTACTGCACTTAGCTAGAAAAAAAAACCTTCTGTTTTTTATCCCTCAGCTGCTATAGTTCTCAAAGTCTTCCATATTTTCAGCTATTATCCCTTTCTTGAAAGGAGCCCACTTAATAACGTTCACTCTAACAACCTCATTTATTTTCCAGAAAATTAACTCAGTTTCAACCCTGATTAATGATTTCATCTAAATGAATCAAATTAAAAATTGAAAATTATATTTCAAAAGCCAAAGAAAAAAAAATTGACCATTTCCACTTAATAAATGATCCTTTCAAATACTAAAAGATGACCATGAAGAGCGCGTGACAGTAATGAAATCTAACTGGGGCCTACTGCTTATCTGGAGTTCATGAAGGGGGAGAAAAGAAAAAAAAATCCTTCTGCATTGTTAACGCTGAAGTCTCTTGGGATACCAAACTGACTTCCACTTAGTCTTTGCCTGTAATCAGCACACCAAAATAATACGAGAATTTCAATGTTAATTAAACCTGTAGGGTTGGAGACGCACCAACACTGAAGAGAGATTAGGAAAGCACACAGTACCAATAACCACATCTGTTAAGAAATCCTAACCTACGAAAGTAAAATGTAACCTTTCCAAAACTGCTACTACCTAGTTATAGGCTGTCTACTGGGGAAAAGAAATGTCTTAGCTTATTTAAAAAAAAATATCAGCAATAATTGAAGAAAAGCTGGTAATACAGATCATCACTTACACTGTCTTGTAAGAGAAAGACAGCTCCAGCCCACACGGCACTTGATTTCCTTACAATTAAAAAAAGTTTTATTTTCCCTTCCTTTTCACTCACCAGAAATTAATTTTTATTTTGTTCTCACAAAAATGTCTTTTAAAAATGTGTTCTTTCTACAGGGCTTCCAGGTTATGGTGTTTATCAGTTAATAAAAAGTAGCCACATTTATACTGATGAATGAATAGCACTGCAATTTTCTTACAAAAAATACCGATTTCCGTAACTGAAAGGTATTCCGTAATTCGAAATGTTGTAATTGTTACTTTCAAGCTGTGTGAACAGTTCAGTGAAAAACTGTAACACAAATCTTGGAATTGGCCCAAAGTATAGAGACCAATATTATTCTACTTAGCCATGACAGGGAAGATGCTAGAGAAGTTTCTGCTTACCAATTTGATTTTACTGAAGGTGCAATGCTTGCAGCAAGGTTGCTTCATAGTCATCTTTGTAACAGTATGGAAGTGGATGGTAGAGCAAGGGAGTTCATATGTTTCTCTGAGGATCAGTGACGAAGCCTCAGTGTGTATATATTTGACAGAGTTGCAGTCTCTTGTTCTTCTGACCTTCAGGAGAAAGACTGTCCCATCCCAATGCTTTGAGTCAAGGACAACTCCAGCAGCAAAGTCAAATACATAGATGCTTCTGAGAGTTTAAGAGTTACCCACTGCAAGAAACTGGAGGCCAGTCCAGACAGATGTTTAACAAGCTTCCAAAAAATCCTGACATACGTTTCTAACCAAACTGTAACATGCTGGATAATTGAATCCTGGCACAGACAACGCTAATATTTCAAGATGTGCCAATCTGGGTGTTAGTTTGGTGGTGCAGACAGACTCCACACAGAGGCTGGGCAAGAACTGAAAAATGTAATTTCTCTTATCTGAACCACTTCTGAATCCAGGTTTCCACTTAAAAAGACACTACATTAACATGGAGTACAACTTGTCCCTCCAATATAAAGACCTATTTTAAAGGATTAACAAATGTTGAGCTGAAAGTACACCTACAAAAGCACAGTCATTTCAAAGTTTAAATATTTACACTGGTGAAACTTTACTGCACTTCTTCTCCTATAAACTCTAGAATTTTCCTGTTAGTTCTCTTTTGGAAATACCAAGAAAATTGTGATGGAAAATATAACTTAGTATTGCTAATCCTCATTACAAAGCTGAAATGGTTGTGTTTTTTATATGTAACAATGTTCTAGTCAGCTTTGGCTTTAATAGACCAGAATATTTCAAGTCCCTGCCGCCATTCATGATGCTTTTTTCCCCCTCCAAATTCTAGCAATTCAGAGATTTGGCTTTCATTTATTTTCATAAAATGAAAATCTGTCTTGGCTTTCATCTGGTACTGTTTCAAATCATCAACTGACGGACAGAAAATTTTGAGCAAATTTCAATTACTGCCTTGATGCACAACTTCCACTTATGTTAGTGGGCCTCAGTGTATAAAGACTGAATATATATTTATTACACATGATTACAAACCCTGGAAGAGACTGTGGATCTAAGAAACAGTGGCCTTCATGGTGATCACAGAAAATTCTAGCTCAGCAGAACCAGTCAGGTTTTGCTGAATATAAAAAGCAGAAGAGCCAGTAGGACATAAGTGCATATTTGGTCCACTGAACTTGATTAAACATATGTACACAAATACATATATATATATAAATATATATTTATATATAGGCAGAGGAGTGGCAACCCCAGCCGTAGGTTAGAGTAAAGGCAATCTCTCCCTGGTCCCTGCAAATCTCACCAGTACAGATCCCTGCTCGTCACTGATGGTGTGCACTAGATGCAGTATCCCTGCATATAGGTGAATTTATATTTATTTCTATAAAATGAACAGGTTTTTGAAACATAGGTTTTTACAACCTATGAGTTTACAACCTATGATTTTGTTTTTATCATCAATAACTGGTACCTCTTTCTCCTTCACAGTTTTCTAAACTGCCATCTCCTTTAGCAGCTTTCTTCTTCTTATGTCTATCTTTGGTTGCATAAAGCCTAACTCTTTTATTAGGTGCACCTTTAATGCCATGAGCAGGTGTGCTAGCCTGCCATGTTAGCCGTACCTTTGATGCTCACTGTATCAGAAAAAATAAAGCCCAGTACTGTGATTTACAAATTAGAATGAACACTACCTTTGCAAATAATCCATGATACAGACCAAAAAATCACGCAATAACTGCTAAGTGTTTTACTTTAAAGCAAGGGGGAAAAAAACCACAGTGCCACATAATACCTGTAATTTTAAAAGACCCAGGAAAAGGGTTTTTTACATTTTTGTTTCCTCCTACGAATTGGTGCTTCATATCCCCGCTGTCCTCCAGGATATGTATTACCAGCACTGCCTCTCTACAGTGGATGACTACACAGCATTCCTTTTAGAAGCCAATAAATTGTCATTCTTGGAATCACGCAGGCCAATTCAAGATTGCCTTCTGCTGAACAAAAAAAGGATTTAAGCGTGCGCATAAAGTTAAAAACAGGCTTGAATTGCTGAGATTTTTGCTGAATCTCAGTTGCATAGATAGCTGTGATATCTTTGTTATCAAGAACTCTGCTACTAGCAGTCAAGGAGACAAGATATTGAATGCTTAATCACATCTGTTTTTCACACAGCAGTACAAAACATTAACCTGCTCCAAAACCTGCATATACATAATGTACTGCAATACCATGGTTGAACAGACAGAAGTAAATCTGAGATTTTTCTTTGTTTATTTTTGGTTTTGAGGTTTTTGGGGATCTTTGTGAGGGGGTGGAGTTTTTTTTTTTTTTTTAATTTTGCAGTATTTGTTTTAGGAAATGTATTTATGTAGTTTCAAGTAGTAAACTGCACTTTATGTAGTTATCACTCAAATGGCAGATCAGAGAAAACTTTTGTTGATGGCTCAGACAAAACAAACTCATGTAAGCTACTTCAAGCAAAATAGTTGTAATTCCACATAGGTATGTGACATAAGAAGTCTTAGGAAATAAATGAAGAATGTTTGAAAAACTACAAACTTTCTACTGTGAAGAATTATGTCCTATCAATAATCTATCAACCAAGAAATAAAACCTATAAAATCACCAATGAATAAAAATCAAATATATTAACCATATTTAAAATAGGTATTTTTCTAGAAGACAGAAAAAATGGGAAACCATATACTACAACATTTCAGGGTCAAAATAGCTGAATTTAAAACATAATATAGCTTATGAATAAATAAATGCTATATAAATGTTACATATATTATACACAGATATGTGTTATGTGTGCACATCCTTGTATTATTTATAGAAACACATTATCACTATTAACAAATACACTTGCTATGGGAAATAAAGTATATGAGTTTATGATCATTGAATAACATAGTCTCATTACAAATGACATTAAAAGAACACTGCTGGCCAAAGCTGAATGGATTTCTCTGGGACCAACAGGAGGCACGTGCTTTGACAATCACCAGTTCCTCCAAATTCCCATCTCTGTGCGCTAAAGCATGAGGTTTTATAGAAAATGTTTCATATAACTTTTTAAAATGGACAAAATGCATTTTTACCAAGCCCTGTTCTTGACAATAGCTGAAACTTAAAAAAAAGAAAATCAGCTTGAGGTACGTTTTTGGAGCAGAGGAAATTTTAGCCTAAGCACCTGAAGTTTGCCAAAGTTATATGGAACTGAAAGGAGAAAGTTATGTAAGAAACATAAAGGAATCTTAATAACTGGCACTACCAATCCCCTATCTGCAGCATCCTTCTGTATATTTACAGAATATGTAACATATTATGGGCATGTTAATGCAGTACTTCTATCTGCATTGACACCTGCTGATAGAACTTGCTTATTGTTTTTCTTTCAAACTCAAGGGCACTATGAAAAGATCACAAAAATGCCATAGTTTTTATTTATTAAAATATTGCAAAATTCTAACCCCCAAATTACTATGACCAAATTCCCACTTCATCTGGAATGGCTGCATTTCTGAAGGGACATCATCAAAATTCCTTTAACTTAAAACAAACAAAATGGGGAAGGCATAAACAAAAGCCTTTGTTCCATCCTTAAGAGATGAAATCAGTATGACATTCTTGAAGTGGTAAACCAGAAAGCACTGAAGTTGTTGCTATCTATGTAATACCATGAAAGTTGATTTTAGTTTATTTGGTTTTCCTTAGTGTTTCCAGATAGAGGTCTTAAGTTAGGAATAAGAGGAGATATAAAGCACCTGAAAGCAAATTCACATCAGTAGTATAAAACAAATCAGAGGGTAGTAATAAATGTCACAGCTGTAGCAGCAAAGGCGAGCCACTGCTTTTTCTCATACTTAAAGTGAAATACCTAGCTGTTATCTTTGTGCCTGCAGAGCCTCCCTATTGTAGATTCAATAACACAAGAGGCTTCTTATCAGCAGCCAGGGTGACTGATTGGAGCTGTGATATGTTTAGACAATGCACTGTATTTAACTGAATTTACAGATGCCCCAACTCAGACCATAGTAGTAAACGCCAGAGACTAATAGGAAATTAAACATGTACAATGGACTAACTCCATTTGCTCTCACACACTGTAATGCGTTTAGTTAACTTACTCATAGTCACACTTTATCTTTTTCTCCATGGATTCTCTGGGATATGTTTCAAATTGGTCAAAGATTAAATCTTCCTTTCAATTTTTTTCACCATTTTATTGCTGCTTTCCCTTATTATTTGCCACTCTTCCTCTTGCGCAGATAAGCTAAACAAGATGACCCCAGGTATACTCTCCCAACCCAATTATCAGATAGTCAGGAAGTAAAGCAAGGGTACAGAAGACTCCATAATATTAATATTAATATAACATGAGAGGAACAAAATCAGTCATTTATCTGAAAGAAATGGTGTATTTAGCTCATTTGAAATTTAAATGTGAATTTTAATGTACCTGCTAAGTAACAAAAAGAGAGTGAGAGAGACAGAGAGAGTGTATGGTGAACATGTGTGTGTTCCTGGTGTAAGCAAGTCACTAAAGGCATTGTTTAAACAGATAGTTATTTAGTATTTTCATTAACGAAAACAGTGTCAAATAAGTGTATACTGAATGAACTACTCAGAGAAGCAGAGGCTTTATACATCTTCTGAAGCTTCATCCCCATTATAGAGAGGAGTATTTTATTTTTAGATAAATTCCAGGATTTATCTGTGCATCTACTGGGGATTCTTGAAGAAAAAAATTTCAAAATGAAATTCCTCATTAATATATTAACCAGAGTGAAGCTGTATTGCACTTACCAAACTAAAGATGTTTTATTAATATGCATAAAGTTAAAAATATTGAAAACAAAACATAGTCTCACAGCCAGAAACACACACTTCCCACATAAATAGTAAATCTATTTTGGTTCTAAAACCAAAAATCCATAAAAATTTATACTAAAAATCTCAGATGTGAGAAAGAAAAACAGACAACACAACAGGTTTCTAAACACAGACACAGGACAGAGAAACAGCACTTGCAGGTATTTTCCTAGCTACTACCTGACCTCAATACATTTTAGGCCAAATCTGGCAGTCAAATAGCCTAGCAGATTTAGTCCACTTCCAGAAAAAGGACTGGAATTAAGACTACGTAGGTAAAACGGTGGAATATGTCTTATCAGCCTTGCAGAGAATTAAAGAACGTTTGGAGGAAATATTCACACACTCTCCAAATATTATCTGCACAAGTAAGTTAATTATCAGAACGCTCGTCTTGAAAGAATCGGTTATTAGGTCTCTGATGGAAACAACACATCAGAATGACAGATCTTCAACTTGATCAAATACAGCAAATCCCAGGTTTATAATTTAGAAAAGTCACTACAAAAATATATTTCTAAGCTCTATTTTTATTGGATGTGGTTATAAAAAAGAACATAAGATTTAGTATTAGGCTTTACTTACTTTTTGCCTGTCCTGTCCAGATCTTTATCTGTTTCCAGTCCTCACTGCATATCCATTCTCCACGTGCAAATTAATTAGTAAAATGGGAGTTTTCTAACAGCTTTGCCCTGGTACAATATTTGCCATTGTAGAGCCTGTGTTTTAAACAATGAATTCTTACTGATTTTTCCTACTAGAAGCCAGTTTCTTCAATTCTTGGGTAACACTTTACTAAAGTGAAGACTAATACAATGGTCATTATCTGGTAAAATGGGCTTCATAGAAATCATTTTTTCAACTAGTGGGCAGTACTACAAATGTTACTTCTTTTAATCAAGTCTGATTGGTATTTGCAGTACAAGACACAGACAAATCTTTGACCAATCTTCAATTAGTATCACTGATGAAATATTTATTCTTTTAATTTGAAGCTGGAAACTCAGTGAAGCTGTGTTTGCATCTTTTATCAACTTAAATAATATCTTGCTTTATTGCTTTTGTCTTAAGAGCAGACATGCTGAAAAATTATTTGTACCTATAATAAATTTCTGGCTGCCAATGATCTATATAGTTCTAGTAAATATTTAATATTGCCATTTAGATCATGGAGACTTTCTGAATGTGTAATTTACAATATTCTGTGACAGACATATGTGTGCATATGTATATGTGCATATTACAAACCATTAAGGAAAGGATTAGTAAAGTTGAGAGTTTCTGTAATTTTTCAGCTGTAAAACAGTTGACCTGTTATACACAGGACTGGAATAATTGAGTCATTGAATCCTGTCCTCCATAACAGTAAGCAACCACAGAAATCAAAAGCTAGTTTAGATGGATCTGCAGAGTACGTATGCTCTGCACCAACACACACCATGGGACAAAACATGTTTCCCAATACAATATAACACAGTCCTGAAAGATCAACAGCCCCAACTCTGGAGTGTGCTATGAAAAGACAGCACATGTATATACACAGAGAATTCAATATGTAAGGGTGCCACCACAACTCAGCATCAATGAAATGTCATCAAAAAAGATTATAAATGGACATAAGCTATGTAACTCAAGCTGTAAATACAGCACCAAAATATATAAAGAAAAACAAAGACATAAATACTACCATCTCTATATTTCCACCATATTATCATCAGGGTAACATGGCTATAATCCTTATATTATTGGCTTCTGCTTTTTGCAACAGGGAGAATTTCTGGTGACTGCAGCGCAGATTGACTTCGACACATAAAAATGGAGAGTATGAATGAATGGAAGGTAACATACTCAGGCAAAAATAATATAAAAATTACAAATAGAGTGCAAATTAATGGGCCAGTGAAAGCCTATAAGTAACCAGAGATGATTTGGAATCATTTTCTCTCTACTCATTAGTTACTGTACTTTGCACAAATGTATCATATGTTGTATACTATTTGTGTCTTTGCCTTCGCTTTCATTACACTACTTACTCCAAGTAGATACAAGGATGTTATCAGGAGGCAGTTATCTGTGCTTGTTGTAGGCTCTGGAGTTTTAAGAGAGGACCATATTGATAGCAGCATGGTGTGGTTTATATTTGTACTTATCTGACTGCAGTGTAATTAAGTTCAAAATTCCAATAAAAAAGCTAATAAAAAATGCCCAAAATATTAAGAGGAAAAAAGATTGGCTGTATGACGGGAGTACAAAACTAAACTGACATCATCTTTCATAAAGTTAGAATTAAAAAGTCAGACTTATTGAAAATATCTTTCAGGACACTATGGGTTCTTAGCATTACAGTACTAAGAGGTTCATCCTGTACCCAGTAGCTCAGTGACAGTGTTACTAGTTACTGCTATGGGATCAGTACTCAGAACTGAAGGGCTATGTTCTCAGCTCAGTTACAAATTGAGCAATTCCACATTTACAGCAGCATCATTAACACTAGAATTCAGTGGAAAACTTTTATGTTTAGGGAAAATAAGTTGTGCAAACTTGCAAAATAATTTTATTTCAGATAAAGATTTAGTATGAAAGTGAATTTGGCAGCTTTTGCTAGTTTAGAATGCTTTTATTTAAATACATTTAAATAAACCTTCCTGAGGCTAATTAGATGCCAGTTCAGTGTAGGTTTGTACTATTTGTTATCATTACCTACAGTCGACTGAAGATAACTGTCACTGTCATGGTAGACCAAAGCCATCATTTACACTATCTAGTGCACATGTGTCTATAAAGTATTCACTTCATTATTGCATCTAAAAAACCTATGGTAACAGTTAAAAACATTGCATAACTATCCCCAGGTTTAGACTGCAAAGGCAAGCAGTCAGAAGTTAGAAAACATCAAAACTCTTGCATCAATTCTCTATAGTGTATGAAGCAGGAAGCCTGCGGCAACTAAAAGCAGTTTCCATGCTCTTAAAGGCTGTATCATAGCATATTTATCTTGAGTTAGGGTGGGTGAAAGCTGTTTGTACGAGCAACTTTATACAAAAAATTACATAAACAACACTCCTTAACTTTGCAAAATAATGTTCTTCCATTGTATGGTTTTACTAGCCTGTCCACATACAATATTCTAGATGCATTTTTGAAAAGGAAAAAGATAAGATCATTTGTAGCATTTGCAAGTGCAGATGTCCTTCTCTTTTGTGTGCTTTTTAGCAATCTCAGCACAGCACCAGTGACTGTTACCAGCGGATCCCCACCACCTTAGCTTGCAGCAGAAGAACCCGAGTGGAGACGAGGCCAGTTAGCAGGGCTGGGAATGCAGGCTGGCCCATTTGCCTACCCTTGCTCTCCAGCAGGATCAGCTCATGCCCCAGGGACCACTGGGGCAGTCCCAGAGCTACTTTTCTGGGGTTAGAATAACCTTTCACCTGTTCTCTCTCTCTACTTTTTTTCCCCCCAAAAATGCGTGTGTGGGTTTTTGACCAAGCCTGTGCTCCTGAAGTGGTCAGGGCCCGGTTGGCCCGTAAGCTGGATCTTTGTTGGGAGAGAGCAGTCTCCCCTGCCCCATTCCAGGGCCACAGCAGCTCCACAATTATTTATTGTTTTGTCAAGCTGACAAAATTTTCAGAAGGAATGAAAGCAAAAGAAGGACAAGGGCAATTTTTCACTATTTATATTCCAGCATAAGCTGAATGGAATTTTACAAGACAAAGCATAAACGCTTCTCTAGCCCAAAACAGATTCCTTTGCCAAATAACAGAATCCTGCTACAAATAAAAGAGATGGAAAAGCTTCTCAAATAAAATGTTGCAAGATTGTTTGGTAAATAAAAGACGTTTAGTCACTCAAAAAGTGGGGATTCTTACAAGCTCTGGTTCGTGTTAAGTTCACTGCTCTCTAAGAAGTCAAAATAATTTGCTGTTGTCATTACTAGGAAGGGAAATTCCTAGTTTTGCCATCTGACTACAAAAAATCTTGCAGCAAGGAAGTCACAGTCTAGTGTCAGGGCTACTAGAAAGACATTTAGCGGTCTCACTGGGCAGTTCATGTTCCCAATCCCAGTGAGAAAAATGATACTTCCGAGAGTTTATGTAACTCTTCACGTTTGTATGAATTTTGGGCACAGTTTGTGAGATTCTGATTTTTGTACTGTCGATGTGGAATTTGATCTGGGAATAAAATTCTTAAAGCTAAGGTTAGGGAGAGAAACCAGTGCATTTCAAGGTTTATGGGGTCAGTGGAAATGCTCACAGTCAAGGGGTGAGCTTTCTGCTGCAGTATCTCTTCAGAGGATTTGAAGACTGAAACACTGGAGGACCCAGTCTGGGTTGACAGGGAGCTAAGGGAGCTGGTTCCCATCACAACTGGACAAGGCCAAAAGGACTTCAGCTGAATGAAGTACTCCAATAGCTAAGAAAATACAAGTCGGAAAAAAGAGGATTGGGAGAAGAGACCAAAAGGGAGAAGTGCTACGCAGAAATCACAATGAGTTTTTGCTCTCTAGCTACTTTGTACAAAAACATGGTGAGGGAAAAGATTTTGGCCAAATTTTAGCCCACTTTCAAATCAGTTCACCCTGCTAATTGCCATGGAAGGATGTAAGATTTCAAGTAGCACAGCCAAAAGCAGGGTTTGGCCTAACAACTGTATCTGATGTTCAAATAACACCGTCCACTTTACGGCCTTGCACAAAACTTCCAACAGCGCTAACAAAGGGTCAGCACCCCTCCCCCCTTTTTAGCTTCCTCTTTTCATTTGCACTCAACAAGATAATACGACTAAATACCATCCCAATATATAGCTACCAGTTCACAGAATTATCCAGTGTTATTGCCAAATAATTTTTTTATCCTCCCCCTTTGTAAACAAAGTGATTTAAGGCTCTCCAGAATTTTAAAGATGTTTAAGTTATTTAAGGGTCAAGGTTGGCTTTTCAAACTTGAATAATTAATGCATTATTAATCAATAACCTCCTTCACTTATGGCCAAGGTTTTTTTTAAACTAACTTACTCTGTTTCATATCAATTTACAAAAAGAGCAACTTCTTGCTTTACTACTACAGTGAAATATCACTTACAAGGCTTTTCAAGCCCATGTTGTCTATGTTGCACTAAATGTGAAAACTGTCTCCCTGATTCTGCACCATGCTTTACAAAAAAACACACCGTTTGCAGATCAAAGGGAGACGATTTATGCTTTCATCCCAGCTGACGGACGATTAAATTAAAACAGATCAGCAGTACAGTGCATGGGCAGGTGGCTTTAGCTGCCACTGTCGGCCTCAGAGCGATTAAATTGCGGTGGAGATGGAGGGCCTTCCGCTCTCATTCCCGCACTTACAGATCAAACGGTGACAAATGAGATGTTACTGCTCTTGTAAAGCAAGGCTACAATCTGTCAAAATCCAACATAATTTGTGACCCTACGTGACATCCTCTTTCTCTTTTTTTTGACATTTGAATACAGTGATTGTACTAGAGTCAAGTCCATTTAAGTGAATATAGTCAATTCTATCTAAAGGAATATAGCCTGTTAGCTCCAACATGGTGGCTGAATATATATCTGGTTAGTACTCCAGCGACCCTTTGTGTTAAGTGCATACCATTAACAATGAATTCTGATTTTTCCAAGTTATATAATTTGATATCTTGACAGCTCAGACACTTAAAGCACCACTATTTGTTTTAAATGGATTTATTTTATTGTTTAAATGTCAGTATCAAAATAAAGTAATGCATACAGTCTTGTCAGTTCCAGTGCAGTGGGAAGTGTTCCTCTGAGAAAAAAAAGGCCTTGGGAGAGTTTGTTCTAAAAATGGATTAAAAAGTCAATTATGTCTTTTAGCTGCATCCTTAAATGACTTGCAAAATTTTACTTACACTGTTTTTTTTGTTTAATGGGTGAGCTTATCAAGGTACTGAGGAATAAAGCACAATGGGACTGCTGCATCTGACTTTAAAGTGTCACACTAATAATCAAAACCTTCTAAGTAAATATAAACCAGAAAGTAACTGCATTTGTATTAATTTTTAACCATTTGTACATATTGCCATTAATTGGCAAAGTATCACTCAGAAAATTAAAAATATGAGCTTCACTCCAAATTGCAAATTAACATAGTCTTCTTGTATGCCAGTGAAAATCTGATTTGGATAATACTTGCAAGAACTGAATAACCCCCTGTGTTTATTGTTATTGTTTTCTTAATGAGGAAAAAATACTTACAACTTACAACACAGCAAACATTGTTAGATTTTGACCAAATCTATTTCCAGTAACTTTGGGGTTAAAAAGTTCTTCTTCACTGCAGCCAAGAATTTACAGCATTTATTGTTCTCTTAACATTTTAAGGTGGGCAGTTTAGCTATCTACCTCAAAGCAGCCAAAGATCCGATCCAGGGGCTCTTTATATTTTCTGTTGACCATTGATCTTTGGGCTGGATAACTATAGCCTCTGGGGAATTAAGTTAGAAACAGCTTTATTTACAAAGAATGAAGATGCATATAAAATCTCTCAAGTGAAAATCTTAAGGGAAAAACAGATATGGTTCACTGAAAAAGTATTTATACTTAAAGACATACACAGCACAATCAATTCATATTCTTTTGTCAAAATCTGAAACAAAATTTCTTCTGTCATACTTGCATGCTTTCCCTGTTTAGCATATAGTCCCTTAAACCGGAAGCAACAGTAAATGTGCCAATAAATATAGCAAGAAGCTCTGGTGCATTCCATGAAGCTACTGTAGATAATCAACCATGTGCAGAAAAAAACAGCTAATAGCTGGCCCCATATTTGGCAAATTATATATACTAATCCTTCCTTATCGCGATGACCCTCACAGCCTGTTAAGGCTTCAAGGCCTGTCAACACCCTATTGTTACCCATTTATAAAAAGGAAAACTCAGCCCATGAGCCGCACACTACCCTTCCAACCTTGCCTATTAAAGGCAGAGTCTCCGCAGCTGTCTGACATTTTGGGGCGGGTCATGTATACCGTTTGTGGAGCCAGCCAAATCGCACTTCACCCTAACAAGAGTGCTGCAAGGCCTTGGGGTCATCGGGCCTATTATGTCAGGAGTGCAACCAAGGGGTCTGCAACAGCTTACACCTACAGCTGTGCTGTGTAATAATACACACTCTTGGTATGGAAATCTATGCTATACCATGCCAAAGCGGATATGATATGTACAAAGAACATAGAAAACAGCAGGCTCAGAAAAACCACAATGCAACAAAGTGATAGTAGCGCTTCTACCTACGATATACCACTCTCCTTGCTGTTAACTAACTGTCTTTGGGGAGTTACTCCAAGTTTATTGTTAGGGTCAATACCACAGTACCCAGCTGAACAAGGTAAACGTTAATGGTATTTTTAACAGAAGAGATACCTCTCAGCTTATCAGAAAGGATGAAGCAAAACAAAAAAGTCACCAGTACTAGCTACTCCTGCAACTTCTTTGCACTAGAATCTCTGGTTTCTTTCCAACTGCAGGATCCCCGAGACATGAAGTGTTGCACCATGGTAAGTTCAATCAACAAGGCTTGAAAAAAGAATAATCAATTTCTCTACTCTTTGTACATAAAACTGTATTAGAGATCATTTGTTGATTTGCAGCAAGATATCCTATTGTAATGATGAACAACTACGGCTCGGGACTGCCAACTGGCCCATGTTTAGAGGAGATTACTGGCTTTTTATGATTTCTCTCTGGCTCCTGATTTTGTAAAGGCTTTTCTAGTTTTATAGGCTGTCACAAACCACAGAGCTGCTCTCATTCCATCCGTTCTCCTTCCCTCATCTCTCTGCTTCTGATGTAGAGTCTACACTAGTCACAGGGGATGTGGGGTAGGCTTTCACCTTTGACTGTAAGCATGACAGGAGGGGAAAGAAAGGTGGCAGAAACATTATTAACTTTAAAATATTTTCTATTCCTCCAAGATGAGAATAAATTGTCCCCACATGACTATGTGGGATAGAGATAAACTGTTCTCCACCCCTTAGGAATCCTTTGCCACCTCAGGGTTTTCCTTCCACTTCCCTAAATACAACTCTCTATTGCTTCCCATGAATAACATTTTTTAATAATTTAAAATATATTCAGTTTGGGTTTTTTTCCTCCCTGTTTATTACATTCTTTCAGTGGCTCCTTCAGATTCTGCACCCAACCTGTTTCTATTGTCTCATTAATGAGGCCAGCTAAGAGTCATATATTTCTATTTAGCTTCCCAGGCAACAAAATGGAAGCACATGTGAGGGTAATGCTAACACAACCAAGGGCCTCCTAGGAATAGAGTGAGAACACAGTGCCTTTGATTTATAAATAGATATCACTATTTATAATGCATAAACAAAATGTTTCATGATTTGTAACACTAAGCCCAGGCAGTTATATTGTATTAAAAAAAAAAATCCAAATGCCTACTGTCTACAGAAATAGAAACACTTACTTATGCAAGAATCATGAGGGCACTGGCTGGTATTATATGAACTCCTGCCAATTAAATGAGGTACTTGCTAATTACTGTCCCATATCTTTAAGGACCAAAGGGGTAAAACAGTGCCATGTGAGGCAACATGGTATCATGTAGCAGAGTGTACCAAATCCAGGTTAGATTTAATGTTCAGAGCTGATCACATACTGTATTACTCATGTCCAGCAAAAACATTTTGATTACAGGAATGCTAAGCTCCTGGTCTTAACCACAGCCAGCACTTGTTGCTACTGAAAGATTAATGCTATCTCTCTATTTAAGTAACCCTCATATATGGCCAAAATTAGACTGTAAAGAGTGCAATGGTCTTGGAGTGAAATTGTTTTTAGCAACAGTTTACAAATGCATTGCTTGGGCAAACCATTTGGGTCCCAGCTAAACGATGAATATACAGTGAAGAGTAAGAATTCCTGTCACAAGCAGTGGCATAATTAGTGTCTCATATATCAAAGCAGAAATAGTTCAGAAGAGGATAAAACACTGGTTGCTTAACTTCTGCTGGGCAAAGTGAAACTTTTAATATTAAAGAGATGTGGGTTAGTGAAAGGGGGGAATTAATTTAAGGAGATAATGTCCAATTAGAAAATACAAGTTTTGTTTTTATATATTTTAAAAACAAATAATGCCATTTGTGTCATTAGTTGTATAACTAATATCTCCTACCTATTCCTACTGGAACACCTGCATTTATCACTTATTTTGAGTATACTGCTAGCTTACTGTTTGTTCTTCCCCGCTGTGGCCTGAATAAAGACACATCTATTTTATTTCTAGTTCTGTTGTTGGTGGGCTAACCTATGTTCTTTGATGCTAAGCTCAATAAAAATAAAAATCTCCAAATGTCACAGTCTGTGTGAAAATGCTACTACTCATATTTGAACAAAACTATATAGTAGTTAAAATTAATTAAAATAAAGATTTGACAATATTTCTGTCCTATTTACCAGATCCAGCCACAGAAGTCACATGGATACTTTAGCAGGTGTTCAGTCAGTTATGGATCAGGCCTAATTCATAACTGAATCTGCATAGAACGTCAATGCTGCTGGTTAATGGCACTGATAATTTACTGTAGTGTTTTTAATAAAAAACAGAGTGTTAATAAAACACTCTTAATAAAAGTTCACATTGTTAAAACATGATACAGAAATTAATGTACATATTGTATTGCACCACAAAATAATTCATGCATACAATTATTGTTGCACAAGAGACAATAGCCATTAAAGTTTGATGGCCAAGTCAAAGTATTATAATAATAAAAAAAAGATGACCTACTGTTGTGCTCTTGCTATTAACCCATCATATAATATATTATAGTAAAACTGAGCTAGCATTTAATGTGGAAATAAAATTAAACATCATCTGAAATCAGGCTTTCAGGTTTTGTTTTTCAGTATACATTGACAACAGAATAGATGAAGCAGATGACACTTATGAAAAATTAAATTTAACAACTTAAGCCCTGTACACTTACACAGCCTTTTTCTTTCTGCAAAATAATATTCTAAACAGAGGTCCCTCAGTTATGTTGCATAATGAGATAATGGAAGGTAGCTTATTTGCCAGAAATATTTGATTTTTAATTCCTCTTTCATTGCTTGCATGTAACTGTAAGTGTGCAAATAAATGTTTACCTGGAAATGCTTCTTTTGAACACTACTCTTTACCACAGATTGTCCCTTTTAGAGCAAGTCACCTCTTATTTAAGACCTACTTCTTCTATGGCATATATTAGTTTGGCAGTTTAAAGCTAACTTCCTTCTTCTGATGAGCAAATCAGAGAATGGACTGTCAAGCACTAACAAAACATATGCAGTCACACATACGGAAACACGCAACAGTATTACAGAATATAGCATGTGATGATGCACTTTTACAAAAGATCTTTCCAAATTTGGTGGTTTCCACTTTGTTAGGACAATCCTGTGAAAACATTCTGTCTGGTCAACTTTCCAAGTTTTCACAGAATCACAGAATGGTTGAGGTTGGAAGGGACCTCTGGAGATTGTCTAAGTCCAACCCTCCTGCTCAAGCAGGGTCACCTAGAGCACGTTGCACAGGATCACATCCAGGTGGGTTCTGAGTATCTCCAGAGAAGGAGACTCCACAACCTCTCTGGGCAACCTGTTCCAGTGCTCTGTCACCCTCACAGTAAAGAAGTTTTTCCTCATATTCAGATGGAAAACTATCTTTCTATCTTTCTCTTTTTAATATATATATATATTTTTACTATTGGTTAAAACTGTTTTTCCACAAAAATTTTAACTACTTCATAAACAAACTTCTCCTCAGAAGTGAATAGAAACGTTTAGGAATATATCTCTAATTAATCATAGGGAGACATCCTTAACAAGTTGACAGCATGTACCTATGTAAACCTAAAAAACAAAACTGCTTCAATGTATATTGTAGATTTTTTGTTGGTGTCACTGCTTTGTTCATTCCTGATGCTCTGTGCAGAAACTGGAATAAGCCCACTTCACCTTATCACAGTAACTTCAAAAAAAGGTATTTTGTGGCACTAGTAAATATGGAAAGGACATCAGACTGAGTCCTTTCTGTACTTCCAGTGTACCTCTTGCCACTAGATAAAAACATATTCCCCAATATCATAGAACTATGTGATTAAGCATCCGTGTCTTCCTTTACATATTGTAGCAAATGTGTACACTTGGAAAGAGCTAGATCCAGCTTATTTAATCAGTTATGACTAAATTCACAACTCTGTTCTGCAAACTGAGGACAAGACACAAATTAATTTTACTGAAAGTCATTTGCTCTTTCTCAAGCCTTGGTGTGACAATGCCATCTGCAACCTACTTTATCATACAGCAGACAGTGGGTAAAACTCCCCAGTTCAGCAATAAACACTTCAAACTAATAACATAAAAGTGACTAACTGGTTATTGCCCTGTTGTTCTTTATACAAAGAATTGTCTCCATTCTCTAGTCTTCTCTCAGTACAGACAAACCCTTTTCTTGCCTGCCACATGCTGAAGAAAAGAGAGGTGAGGGGACTTCATGCCCTTCCTGCACTTTACCCTTCTCACAGCACCAACCGTTCACTTCAGGCCCAAACCTGCTTCAGCCAATGACCTTTGGGAATAATCTTCAACTGCGCCTCGGCGGCACCCTAGCAGAACTTTCCACTCAGGGAATTTGGCCCTCTGTGTGCACCAAAACTGTGAAACAGAGAAGAGAAGGGATAAAACGGAGATTAAAATGACTTTCCTTCAGACGTGCAGAGCATGGACACCTTCTGTATTTCAGTAATGTGAGAAGACCGGTCCATGGGCACTCACGGGTGCTGAACAAACGCTGTACCAGCACAGACATTCTTGGGAAATGAGAGAAGGCAAGGGGGAATATTAGAATGAAGAGAGTTCTGTCTCACATACTCATTTTTGTAACATACAGATTAAGGGAAAATGCTAGTTGCATAGACGTACTTTATTTAGAAGATACTTATTTTTAAAAGCACTTGGAGAGCTTTCCTGCACAGCTTTTGGCTCATGTGGAGATCCTGTCCCAATATGCCCTCTGGAGGTTTTGGGTGTCTGGTCAACACAGGGAACAAGAAAGAGGGAAGCACAGATTTAAGAAAATCATAATCTTTGTGGACTGCAATCCATGGCCTCATGATGATGCATCAGCTCAAACAAGCTGAGGCAGAACAGCTTTATAGTTTTAGGAAGGTTGATGTTTACCAGCCATGAACCTTTCTGAGAAAATGGATATTCATTCTATATGTAATGTTCTGATTTTAATTCAATATGTGTGTGAACATTTGGCAGAAATTAAAAAAAAATCACCTGTTGATGGACAAAACTAACACTTGGAAAAGAAGGGAAGGGATGGGAAGGGAAGGGACGGGACATTGCAAAGCAAAAAGTTTGGGCTCCTAGTCTCCCAAAGTAAGTGCATGACTGCAAATGTTAACACCTGGTATTTTTACAGCAACAGCAAATCCCAAACTATTCCACAAATCAAACACGTCTTGCAAAAAGAGAGTAACTATGAGGAGAAATCCAGCAGTTTTTGATAGCTCATAACAATGTTGTACAGTAGTTAAGGACAGGAAGTAATAGGAATACTCTACACCATCAAAATTAGAATTTCATATGAATCCTCTCCTGACACAGAAAAAACTTAAGACTGGACTGCCATATTATACCAAAGGGTGGGGTTGGGGGTTCTTTTTTGGTGGGGGGAGGGAGGGTTAGAGGGTAGAAAGCTTGGCAACGTATGAGCTACGGAAGAGCAACACAGATGAAAGCTATCCATGAAACACAGCAGAAAACCTTGTAACAGCAGTAAGTTCTACTCTCAGAAAAGAAAATGCCATTTCCTTATTTATTCTGCAGGAAGCCTATCTGTTGTAATTTAAAGAACACACCTTCAGATATACCAAAATATGCAGAAAGTACTGTGGAACTGGACAACTTTTAAATTCATTTATCAAAGTTCCTACAATTCTGTGTTCAAAGGAGGCAAAGCAATCAATATTAAACAAATAAAGTTCACCTGCATCTATCTAAAGCATTTTATTAAATACAAAGCTGAGGGTGAAATACTGCAGTAAGTTAATGCCTGAGGCTTTCATCTCTGGAGACCTGTGTTCAAAGCCTTGCTCAGAAAACAAAGAACCACATTTACAGATGTCAGCAATCCAAATTTGATAGCTGGTTCCCTGAAATACTGACCATATCTTTCCTTATGTTTGCAAAATATCATATATACCTCTAGAAATAATCACTAAGAGCAATCTTTCCCATATGTATTTCCATCACACAATCACTTCACATTGGCATAACTGGCAGCCTCTTTTCATAAGATCTAGAACAGAATAGGCAGGCTTTAGGTCGTGCCTCAGGTACATTGGCAGGGCTATTTTTACAGACTGGCTTAACTTTGCTGTTAGAGCCTTTGCTGCCATCTTCATCAATCTACTTGCTGATATAACTGCCATCAACATCATATCATCTGCACATCTGTTAAGGGGATATTCATGTAAGGATTATTTGTACGAAAAAGGCTGAGGTTTTACATCCCAAATCGCTATATTCATAATAATTCAGTTTACTCACAGAATAATGAGTAACAACTTCAGGAAAATAACAACTACACATAGACATGGGCTGCTGGCAAAACTAGCTTCTAACTGCTTAAGACTTAAGGGATTCCCAGCTGATAAAACACCTGAAGGAAAGCCTTAATTATATGCAAATATCCATGCAGCGTTTGGGTTTTTCATACACTGCACATGATTTTAAAAATATTATCCTTGTAGATATGTTTACTCAGAAGACACTCGACTAGCCTCATCTTCCTTTTCACTTTATTTCTTCTCCCTCTTCCTTCTAAATATTCAAAGACAAAAGAAAGTCTAAAACTGGAGTTTGCATCTCTTTATATTAAGCCTGAATGTTTCAGTACAATTTTCAGTTTGACTTTGCTATAGATGGATACATAGATAGGTATAAAAAAGTCATTAATTAAAAATTTGGCAAGTTAGGTTAACACTAATACATTGTTTTCTGTAGGAATTATAATTTAGGAATGTAGCAGAACAAGAATAAAAAAAAAATGAACCACTGCTACCTGCACTCATTTTCACATTACTCACCAAACCAAACCAGAACAGGAAAAAAACACCTTAAGCCCCACTGGATTTTTACGTATTTTTATAGAACTTTATCTAAATGCAGTGCTGACTTTTTCATGTTTCTAGAAACATTTTTTCCTTTCATAACAGCACTCAGATTGAGAACCAGACTGGAAGTGATCAGCATAATAAGAAATGTTCTTCCTATTACCTCTAAAGGGCTTTCAAGTTCTATTTTGAAGGTTCAAGAGAATCAAAACAAATGACAATAATTTCAGGATGTTCTTATGAATTTCTTTAGCCTTCTTTCATCCACCTGATTCCCAATTTTACAATTCCCTTCTCTGTCTTATTATTTCTTCTTGCTTCCCCATAGGAAAGATTCCTTTATTTGGGGGAAGAAAAGAAAATTCCCTCTATCCAAGAGAGATGTCTCTTCCCCAAAATTTCTCATCATCATCTTTTCCAGAGCAGAGATAAGAAACAGGAAACCGAGACTTTATTCTGAACTTTATCACAAATCTTCTATGCTAAATTTGGTCTATTAATTTCTTCATCCTCACTTTGTCAATTACAGAAAAACAGAGAACACCAAAGGAGGAGGACTATAACTTTAATCCATTCATGTTTGTAAAGCTAATTGATTTTCTAGAACTAAACACTACAAAAATACTATCACTACATTTTTCTGCTGTTTTGTCCAAGTTCTCCCACTTTGAAACTCAATTCTGTTTCTTAAAATATCAGACTTAACTCAGTTTTTACACTTCTATTCTGCTCCATCTAGTGGATTATTGATTTTTGCAATGACTGCTGTAACCATAGTATTCTAATATACCATGCTGGGTTAGCTATTAGGGCAAGGGACCATGTTCAAATGATTATTTTTTTGGCTTTAGATGAAACAAATTAAGTCACATTCCTGGGTACCTGGATAAGACTATAGGATTCTGGCAGCATGTTCATGCAACATAAATGGAAAAATGGTGTCATTTAATTATATCATTGAAATGAGACTAAGTAAGGGACAGGCCTTTATAATAAGGGACAGGTGGCAAAATTTCTCCTGGTGCTTGCACAATTTACTAGGTCAATCCTGGGGAAAAAGAATATTCYGTGCCTGCACTGTTTTGCTAAAACATTAATATCCTCCAGGCTTCATAGCCTAGATTTCAGAAAGTTTTCTTCTTGCACTTGGTGATGGACAAAATTAAGTTACATGCTTGGTAAGTTGCTTCATTTGCAGGGTGTGGATATCTTTATTCATCCAACGTCCCTTCAGTACATATATAGGCTTTTTTCTGTGCAGCACTGGGTTTATAATATTCTCTTTAAAGACTGCTCTTCAGGACTTCTGTTAACTTTTCACAGGGATGTTTAAGGTAATGAGAGTTTGACTGATGAGAGGAAAAAAACAGATAATTAGTCCACTCTCATGTGTAGCTTATTTCAAATCAATGTGGCTTTTCATGGTAAGAATATTATCTTTGTCTTCTTTTCAAAAGCAAATATAAAAATACTTAGTCAACAAAACCCCCTCAATCAATGAATCAATAACAGCTGTTCATACAAGGAATCATAGGAGCCAATGATTCAAAGACAATGCTATTTACTTGTCTAGTGGGCTAGGTGTAGGATTTGTTCTGTGAAGCAATTTACAACATAATAAGGAAATATTAATTTACTCTCCCAAACCACATAAAGTTACTATGTTATGCTTGGTTTTAACTATGAATCTAGCTTGGAAAGTACGAAAAAAGAGCCTATAATCATAAAAAATACAAGTCAATTCAAATATTAAACCCAGAATACATATCCTACTTTCCAGAGTTTTCTTAATAATTGTGGGGTTTTAAAATAATTATATAATTTTATAATATGTATAATAAATATATATTATTATTATTTGTTTGTAGTTATGATTTTTTTAACATGATAAGCAGCTCCAGCAGTTAGTTACAACAGGATGAGGTAAGAGTAACTCCAGACTGATTTGCTTTTCAGGATTTTATTACAGTGTGCAGCTATATTGAACTTTCTATCAAAGAATCTTGAAGTATTCCATAAATATTAATTTAATAAGCTTCACAACATGCTGGTGAGATAGCTCAATATTCTTTTACCTATTATATTTTTGTTGGAGGCACACAAGGTAGAAGTGACTTGTTCTAGTCAATGTTCTAGGATAAAAATTGGTCTTGACTCCAATCCTCTGCTCTAACCACTAGAATTATTCTCTCCACGAAAATCTGGGTGCCCTGAGATCAACAGCAACTTTGCCACTGGCTTCGGTGGAACTATAATTTCATGAAAAGAAAGACAAAGCATCTTCCTTAGTAATTTGCAACTGAAGACTACTTTTTATGTTCAACATCCTGTAAAAGTATTAGTTAATACATCTTCAGGAAGTTTCTTTTTGGAAACAGATGACTGACTTCATTAGAGAAGCAGTAAATGTTTTTTAAAGAGTTTAAAAATGCATATAAGTGACCTAATATATTACAATAGCTCTGGCAATATGACAATATAGTGCTTTCATGTGTACCGGTGTAATTCACGAGAGTCACAGATCTGACTTTACAAATAGGGTTGCAGACTTAATTTTCAGCAGTGACTTCCACTTTTACATTTAAAATTTTGCAATCACCATAGTTGTGAGAACAGTGATAGGCATTAAGCTAATTTATTGTGCTTTAAAATAAGGTATTCAAATAAGCATCAATTAAGGCTGCAAATGTTTGGGCCCACAAAACTACAAGTAAAATTATTTTTTACTTGCAAAGGTCTCAGCACAAGATGATAGGCAAAGTCTTTTCAGGTCAGCCTCACACCAAATTATTTAGTGACTATATTAAAAAAGTTCAGACTGTGTTAAATGCATATATCTGAGATTCTTTTTCCATTTCAATATCTCACTTTAGACTTAACAACAAAATCCAACAACAGGATGCAGGTATATATCTGCAAGGTACCATAATGCCTAGCTTCTAGGCATCTGCCCCATGGAATGGGATCTGGAACCCTAACTGAGGGAACCAGGCTCCCCGGTGCAGAGCATGGGGGAAGTTAAGCATCGCAGGGCTGAATATAAACCAGTCAACGTGCACACACTGCTGCCTCATAAACCTAGTTCGTATGGAGAACATACATGGAACTTTCAGACATACCCCTCCAGGCTTCCTGGAAATGCCTCGTTCGGCTCAGGATTCCTGGCCTCCTTCTTACTCCTGCGGGTCACTGTGCCCTTTCTCCAACCAACTTGGATTTCTTCTTTTATAAAATACAGTAACACCAATTCCTGTATGTTTAGAGCACTCACATAGATTTAAACCCCTCTTCTGTCTGAAGCATTGAAAAGGCATCCTAATTCCTGAGACAATGCTATCTCTGTACCAGCCATGGAGGGGCCACTGGACGAAACAGAAACCATCCTGGATGCTGGGACCCCATCTCTCTGCCCCCATGTCCTGGTTGCCTGCCCTAAGCCTTAGGCCACTGAGGTGTAGCAGTCAGATCACCAATAGGTTACAGAAGAAAACAACTACTGATGCTATTTTGTATCTGGTCTGTTGTGGTGTGAAAGTGTCATCTGACAATGCCTGCCAGACTGAACTCTCGGAGGACACCAAGAAACATTTTTGGTTCCAGATCCCACGTAGAGTTAAACAGAAGATAAGTAGTAAGGTGTTCAGACCTGTCAAAAGACAGAGAGTTCTGTGTATGCACAGGTGTATGTCATTGCAAATGGCTACAGAAATTTTAAGGCTACAAGAGAAACTTCAGAGGCACAAAACTTTTAGCACTTTTGTATGTCAGAAAATTCCAAAGGTAGATAGATGAGCAGGATTTTCCAGGAGCGCCACTCTGGATTAAAGCAAATAAATTCTACCTAACTCCCAGTTTTTGTAGCTTTGGTGGGATCTAGCATCATTTCATATTGGATTATTGTTCAATACCCCAAATTCCCCACTGCTGATCAAATGCAATCTCAGGTTATTATTTATCATTCCAGGTTAATACTAAAAAAAACAACCATTTTTAAGTTACAAGAAAAGAGAAAAGACTGAGTACTCACAACCTGAATCTGCAAATACTTACTACTGGGAATAATGTTTGCTGCTTTACTAATTCCAATGCAACTAGAGTGAATATCATATCCCATAAGAAGTGTTGGCAGGACTGAGTCCTGAAATTGTAAGCTCCTGAGGCACAGACCTGTCTATAAAACTCTTGGACATCTAAGGTGCTATAAGAATAATAAAGCATTCAGCTTTACGCAATCTTCAGCTAAAAATCAGTCAATCCGTCTTCTCTACCCTCCCTCCTCCACAGAGTTACCACAGAAATTTTGTTTTGTTAGGTAATATATATTTTTAATGCCAAATTTCAATGGGAACCATTTTTATGGTCTACTAATAAACCCTTGAAAACAGGGATTTATAATGGAAACAGTGATGGACCCTTAACTACAGTGTATGCAACTATAATAAAAAGAATTAATGTAGTCAATTTGTACTACTGTTCTCAGAACAAAAAAAAACCCTATTTCAACAGCAATCCTTTCAACAGCTGATTGGCAAGCCTGTCCATTTCTAGTCTGCAGTGTTGTCAGTTGTCTTCAACATGATAATGAGCCTGTCACCATATTCAAATAGCCCTGTGACAGCATGTTTTGTGAGCATGACGTCCACTGCAAAGGGTCTGTCAAAAAGCACCTTTCAGAAAATGAAGAGAGAATGCTTTTCTGATGATAAATCTAATTTCTTCATAGATAAAAGAGTGAGATTTTTCAGCTGATTTTTTCAGTGTTGTGTTGCATTTGTCTTCAAATAATCCTGGGTTCTGATGCATAAAATTTTAAAGTTATCTGTAAAGACAAAGTGAGAAATAATAATCTTTTCTGAGTTCACTGGAAGCTTTGCCCAGAACTGTGGTACTGCTGGCTTTCCATCAAATTAAAAACAGAGGGGGAGGGAACAGCATGGGACGTTAGCTTGTTACCAGAAGCAAGTAAGGCTCAGAGTAAAGATCTCAAAGTCTACACATTTCATTCGTTAGGGTCTTCACTCTTTTCCAAAGAGCCTATTAAAAAATCTTCCTTGCTCTGTGTGGTCCTAGTTAAGTTTGACCAGATGGCGTGCAATCCTATGCCTTTCAGAATGAGTGGGGAAAACATGGATGCGTGCAGAGCTCTCAAGTACTGGTATGATTCATGACTGTTGTACAGACTGTAGTGCAACACATTCCACATTCAGCTGCCACCAGCATTACTGGTCAACTGTGGAAATTTTCACTGAATTTTCTGAGCTTCAGTGTATTTTGCTACTTCAGACTTCCAGAACTGGGTAACCTCAGTGTAAGAAGGTGATGGGCGCAAACCCATAGAGAGCTTGTTCGCATGCATCATTCATTAATATCAACAGGAAATATACAGATGCATTGAAATAGAGCACTTTTTTTCACTCCGTATTGGCAAATGTTGACCTTAATCTGACTTATCTTCTAGCAATCTTTTAATCGGTATGAATTTCTGAGTAACAGATTGAACAATCTACATCTAAAGGAAAGTGTTATAAAAAGAAAAAGAAAAATCAAACCCAACAGGCAATAAAGCACTCTCTCTTTCAGTCTTTGAGTGAGAAGAGGGTAGCAATGGCCAGACTTTAAAGTCTTAGGCTGAATGAAGTTGAGATAGAAGGTTCTAGTTCTGCCCATGCCACTATTACCACTTGTCATTTTCACAAAAAACCTCTTATTCTCTTTGTCTTAGGTTAACTACTGTAAAATGGGGATATCAGTACCTACATCACATGAGTGCTCTAAAATGTGAAACAACTAGTCTCTGAAAAATTTGTTGAAAAGCTCATGAAGCATTTGGTACAAAAAATGCACGTTGCACAAGCTTAACATGTTCTTCAAAGGTATACGATAATTTTGTTTCCTTAAAAATCTGCAAAAATAGTGATCCTACAACGCTAAGGATATAGCAGATACTACAGATGTGGATTTACTCTGCTACCTACTAACAAGTATTGAAACCAAATATTTAATATCTGCTACTAGTACTACATAGTGTTCTTCAGGCAAGTAAGAACATGAGGTTGATGGTCATATAAAGCTATAATCTGAGGGCTGTATCTGCAAGAGTTTGATGCAACTTGGTTAGGGACAGACAGATACTACAGGTGTGAAAGTGGGACTCACCTTCAGCTCCTTCAAAGCGTGCCTTTGAAAGGATTTGGATTGCTTTTGTCTTACAACCTCCATTGTTTTCTGTTTACACACACATATAATATTTATTTATTTATTTTGTCCATAATTTGTGATTAAAATTGTGTGTCAATAAGGAATTGGATTAATTCAGGTCTAATAAGTTGAAGCAAGACAGTTTTACTGTGAGGTGATTTTTTGTTGTTAATAAGGGGTGAATTTCATTTAGAGGAGCTGTATTTTAAGTTAGGTATCCTGCAACATGGTATTCTGCACCTGATAACATAACCCAATATACCTGTAAATAAATTGCAAAGGTAGGATTTTTAAACACTGAAGTGAAGGCAACTGAGTATTACACAGCTTCAGACAGAGCACAAACGGACAATCAACATTAAACATGACTGATTTTTAAATTCTTCATTGCTCAGCTGGAGGGAAGTATTACAAGGCCAAAAAACAGAGCTGTGGACAGCTGGCTTTGTGCAGTACCAGTTCTTTGCCTCAATTTTCAAGCCATTCATTTCTTTGGGGGGGGGGGGGCAGGGAAAGAAAGGGAAAAGCAAGAAGAAAAAAAAAAAAAGGAAATCTAAACGAGGCCATACAAACACACAAAGCAAGCCTGGGTCTCCAGGACTTTCATTGTCTCAGGGAGTTGTCACCACCCTGATCCCTCATTAAAGCTGAAGAGAGGCTGGAACGGCATTAAAATGAATGCAAACCATTTGCCGCAATCTTCTGCTCACACCATCTCCAAATGAAGGCAGGCATTGCATAATCCAGGCAGCTAGAGCTCCTGACAGGTGGATGATTTATGCTCATAGTCAGAAGAATCGGAGAGCCTGCAGAGGACACAGCGTGAGCAAGGTGGTGGCGAGACAGATGCTCTCAGTGGGCTTGCAGAGGCTGGCAGGCTCCAGCTAGCTCAGGTGCAACCTGAACACTTTAGTACTGAACTCATATTGCCTAGATTCCAGCACAGCAAGATACCATTTACAATATTATGTACAGTAGATATACTATCAAACCTATCTGTGTGCTATTTATTTCTCTGTTTGTGTATACACACACACACACATAAATATATATACACATATTTTCTATTTGCAGTTAAAGTTACTGTGTTTATATTCTTTTTACATGTGCATATGCTCTGTTGAAAAATAAAGGGCAGATTAGGACATATTCTGCATCGTTACAGCCGTGCAGCATAAGTGAAAMCACCAGAGTTGAACAGATGTAAGTGGGGGAAGAATTTGGCTCTAGCATTCAGAGAACAGGGACAGTCTGGGATACTAAAAGTCCTTCAGTATTTTAAGAGTATTTGAAGGCTAGGAAAGAAAACAACAAGAGAAAAGATGAAAACATCCACAGATCCAATGTGCCAGAGTATTCTAGTCACTTACGTTAAGCATCCTCAAAGTACAGGAAAGTTTACAATCACATTGTCCTGCAGAAAATGCATTAGCAAAACACCAAAAAAATGGCACTTGTGTCATCTGCTTTTTTCATCTTTCAATGGAATGAGTTCTGTGTTATTCAGGAGTGTCTAAAAAACCTATCCAGAAGTGTAAGGTTATTTCCAACCGTGTAATTCAGCTTCCTATTCAAAAAGGAAGCATGTGTAATAGATGTGAGGGTTTGAACTTTCATTCTTGTTCTGTAAGCAAGAGCCTGGTCTCTTTAAAAAACAATCAGAACCACACACCCAAATGAATGAACACACACACACACACAGACACACACACACAAATGTAAGACTTTATAGCTGTTTGAACTGCATAACTTTTTGTTCATTTGCTTAATTTAAAAGGTGAAGCCTCTAGAAGTTATTCCACCTTAAGCATCTCAACAGAATGAAACAATTCACCTGCCTCACAGCAGAACTGCCACGGTTTCCAATCAAACCTGTGATTTAATTAAGTATGTAATTTTCAGGAGCATTCAAAGAGTTAAAGCTTTCAAATGTGTGCACTGCAGGTTATCTGGGTTGAATCTGGGACTTTGCTGACTCTCAACTCCTTTCCACTTTAACAGATGGGGTCAAAGGTGGAACTGCAGATGAGAATTAAAGACACATACATCCCTTTAATCAGATAACACATTCAAAGACTTGCAAATTCCCAAGAAGCCACTTTACAGGCACGCGTCGTGGGCCATTCCATAAAGGGGGGGAGGGAAGTGTGGAGAGGGGGGAAGAGGACTTATTTCAGCTGACCAGCATTAAAAAAGGCAGGAAATTAGAGAAAACTAATGGGAACAAAATGGGGCAGATTGCTAGCATTCAGAATGCCTTCTCATTGCACAAATCTCCCTAGAGAGGAACTCCAGTGTTTGAAGCCTTCATGCTCTGCATCCAAATGCTTTTCCTAACTTCATTAAGCAGCCGTGTTTAAGAATACTTCATAACAAGTATTTTAATTAGAGATGAGCTGCTACTGAAGTATCTTGCCAATGTGGATATCTTCAGCAATACCAGGATGCTCAGGAGGAAATAGTCATTCAGCCTGTGAGTAGCGCTCACACAATAGTACAGGTCAGCAATCAAGAACCTCAAGAAATTAATGATTCTCTCTCCCACCTGGCCAGGCAAATACTGCCTAGAGGATGTGCACTTGCAGCAACTATTTTTTCAGCAGCATTCTTCTGTTACTACTGTGGTATGAAGAGGAAAAAGAATACAAAACCATGAAAATGAGAGATGAACAGAGAAGGAAGAAGAAACGTAAGTCATCTTAACTAGTCTGGATTTGTGCTCTGATTACTGGATTCCTTTGCACCTGACACAAGATCAAGCAATGGCACATATGGCCTGCTCTGCAAGAGGAGCAGCATCAGCAAAGACTACACCTGTATACATCAGGCTCAGAGGTGTTCCACTCCTGTTTGTCTGGAATACCATCAGAGATTTATATTTTGGGGTGATGCTGAGGGGATCTGTTGAAAAAAAGCAGCCTATTCAGTCCCTTGGTAATAAAACCATTACACTGACAGCTTCCCTTCTTAGCCTGTTCCTTCGCCTGAGGTATAAATCAGAGAGTAGATAAATGATCTTAGAAACTTTCCTGGTACATCTTTGAGCAAGAACTCACAAAAGCAATACATTTAAACTGTTTTTTAATAGTTTTACATTTTTACAATACAGATTCATTTTCCTATTTCAATATTTAGCACATTTTCATCTGTCTTGAACTTGGAAGCTTAAGTGCTTTAATTAAAAGTTTGACAGAGAAACTGGCAAGTGACTTCTGAACCTAAAAGCCAGTTCAGAGCAAGACCACCTCTGAACATTCAATAATCCATAGACAGGTACCCTCACTCTGGATCCAAAGTGTATTTCTGCCACCTCTTATGTCATCTGACTTTAACAGATTCCACAAACTATATCCAGAGACACTGTAGTTCTGGTGACTTTGGAAAAATATGTTCTTCTCTTCACATTTCAGTCTGATAATCCTTGATATCAGTCACACAATGAAATGTAAGGTGCCTGTTTCTTAAGCTTTCACAGAATTACACAAAATATGAAAATGAAGTAGTACCTCATTACGGTAGTATTAGTACAATGGTCACCATTGTAAACCCAATCTGATAGACTGTCATTAAAAGCAACATGTGGCTATAAAATTGTTTAACACGATATAAGACTCATTTCTTGATTGACTCAGAGCAGAATGCAAGACCTACCCCATCTGAAAAGTCTTTCCTCAGTAACGTTGCCATAGTCAGTCATCCACAGGATTGAAAAGGAATATTAGAAGAGACAAAGGGCAATGGTGATGTGATAAATAATTTTGACCTAGTTGATGATTAGGAGTTAGTATTAAGAACAGCGCTGCTGTATGGACTACTTTTTGGCTAGAAACAGAAAAGGAAGGAGAAAAAAGATAAGGATGATGTCTTTGTATTATTTCTTGATTTCTACTACATGCTATTCAGCATGCTAAAAGTGTACCAACATTTTCTCTTATTAGTCAAGCAGTGACTGGTGTTATTGTCAAGTAGGTGGTGTTTTGCAGTGCACCAACAATTCTGCCTCTGAGGGCACAGGCAAGAGTTAAGCTGATTATAGAATTCTATCATGTGGACTTCCTTTTAGAAGGTATATCAATTTTTTAAAGTTAACTATTTTAATAATTAACTGTTTTAATGTGTATTGAAATAGGATCCTATGGAAACAATTTGTGTTGGTTTTGGATCTGTTGCACTAAAATCTGCCATGGTATATCAAATTGATATCTGAGCTTTTACCTGATGACCTGAGAACTAAAACTAGAGGCCTGTGAAAAATAGTAACTTTGTTGGAACAATAAAGGACAAATAGAAAAATATTGATAATATTCAGTAAGTGAATATATTTAATACTGCTTATGTTTGAGTTTCTCTAGAATCATGAATCTAACAACAGATTTTGGGGGCTTAAAATAAAGCTATGCTTTATTTTATATAAAGATAAATAGCTATAATAAGTCACTATTATGCAAAGGAAACAGACCCCAAGATGGATCCTGATAGCATCTACTTTTCTGTCATATAAATACCCACTCACCAAAAAAAAAAAAAAAAAAAGTTGGTTAGATGAAATCTAGTACTAGAACAGCTAGTAAGTGTGGCAAAATTTAACATGATGGCATTTCACTGTTGAAGAAAACATTTCAGACTGTTGACTTTCAACCACAAAACACATGATACAAACTGCAAATGAAATAATATTCCAGCCTCGCATTGTGACCTAGTGAGTGCAAGTGACCAACAGTGCACGCTGGTGAAAACACCTCCAGCTGAACAAAGGACAACGATTGACCAGACAAGGTGTTGTGGCTTAGTTATGTTAATGTCCCAATAAACCATGCTATTGGAACAGTTTTTGTAGGACTGCAGAGATTAAGAAGTGTGAAACATTTAAGGGATAGCACCGTATGAGGTCACAGGCAATAATTACAGATTGTAATTTTAGCGCTTCTCAACAATTACACTGCTTTGACTGAGTGAAGAGGCCAAGAGAGCTCCTGAACCTCCAGCCTTATTGATACAAATCCACCCCAAGCAGCAAAGTCTGCCTGTGCATCTGCCACACGGGTTCTGTTTAGCAGCACTTAACGTCATTTCAGCACTTCACCCTTTATCATCCTACCATACATCCTGTTTTTTCTACCTGGATTTTACCCAGTGAAAAGCTTATTGAGTAAATGTGAAGGCTGCCCAAGTAAGAGCTAAAAGTCAAACACAAAAAGGGTTTGGTTGCAAAGTGGGATTTTAGGGATATGCATACGTATCACTGCTAAATGGTTCAGTACCTTCTACATGGAATGCTTAACCTACTCACCTCATGCAGGGGATGTACAAATATCTGAACAGCAGAAACAGAGAAGAATGAAGAATAAAAATAACATTAATGGCACACTTTACCAAATGACCCCTATTTATTATAGAGCAGGACCCCAAATATAAGAATTTAAGCACTTCACAATAAATGGCAGTGCCATATTGATGTATGTGTTTATGGGTGGCAGAAACCAAGAACGAAAGGCAGCTATTTGTCTGGGGGCTCATGGGAAAAGATACCATATCATGCACAGTCCTACATCCTTCAGACTTGTCTCTACCTTCACCTATCACTTATACTGCTGTCACTGTACTTTCAGTGCATAAGCAAATATTCACAGGGGCTAAATCCATTGAATATATTTTTTTTAATGGAATAATAATTTCAGGAAATTAGAAAAATGCTGCTTCCTTATTTTAGGTTCAAAAGAAGAAATATGACAAATGGGGATGCTCAGTTAACGACCTCAGATTGGCTTAATAACATTTTTCAATCATAAAATGATTAGTTTTCAATGATAGGCCAATTTAAGTAGATTTGTGAACCTACAGAAACTATTCCTTCTAATTCTGAGGAAGCAATAGGTAAGATATACACATGAAGAAAAATACAGTAGATTTTAATTCTACTCAAAATCTCTCCAATTCAGCATCTTTAATAAGAAAACAAAACAACGAAGTAACCATAGGCCAAGTGCATTGCTGACCAGACTGAGCGTGACCCTGCAAACCGCTGTAGTCATTGGGATTCTCACCAGTGGCTGCCATGAGGGTAGAATCACGCCTAACGTCTAATTTCAGTGAAGCTGCAGATGACAACAGCAACAGTTTTGACCCCAGACCTACAGAAGCTAACCCTCAGAAATGTACAGCCACAAATCTGTGGAACGGCAAGGAATGTAAATAGTTCTCAAACACAGGCATATAAACTATAGTGGTTTCTCTACATCCATCGTATACTCCCTTTTTGACAGAAGTGGAGTATTTGTTTTAAGGATCAACTGGAAAACAAAAGTTGTATCCAATAAGAGAGAAATTTGGTTCTAAAGAATTAGTCCAGTGAATTGCTGGGACTTGTTCATTTAATTTCCAATTAAATTATTGGGGCCTAAAATGCTCAGAGTCAGAACATAAACCAGACTGGCACAGCGCTGCAACACCAGCACTGCGAGAACTTTTCAGGAGGTTGACAGCTGGTCTTAACTGTCGGTACTGTTGTACAATTTCTAAACCCCAAAAGAATAGCCACATTTCCAATATTTGCTTATTCTTGACTGTTCTTTTCTGTGGATGAAGAAAAATGCTTGTTGCTGGAGTTCACTATCAACACTAACCTGCAGTTGCCTAGTTTGTCCTTCCCCGTCAGTTATAGAGAGCGACTAGTCATGAGCCATGTTTTAGGGCAGACAAATTGGGCTGTCAGTTTTAATGTCTGAACTGGGCTATCAGGCCACATTTTGGTTAGGAGGAAAGAGGCCTACTTACAAACACCACCAACAGTTAAGAGATTAGTTTCTATTGCTTCCAAGGAGATTTAACAGGTTCCAGCACATATTAAACTAAGAACAGGCTGAATGAAAGAAAAAAGGAAAATAAAAGGAGGAAAGGAAGTAAAAAAGGGGGAGGAAGGAAAAAGGAAAAGAAAAGAAGCACTTCAATAAGATATCTGCAATAGAAACCAAACTCCCTTATAGCACATAGAAACACAGCACAGAGTTGATACTCAGAAGAGACTTGAACAGAAGATGCACTGTGTTATCTCTTGATGTTATAACACAGGAGCTTTGTTTAATATCCTGCATTAATGAAGGAGCTCCTTAAGTGTAATATTACAACAGAGAGCATAAGAAATATCGCTGAGGTCAACGCAGTTCTATTAACTGTCATCCTGTACAGAAATATCTTCTTTGAATACCATTAATGCTTTCTCCTTCCCTTTGTTCTAATTTCTGAAGGCAGTAGAAACTAAAACTTCCTCCACAATAATTTCTGCTTTCTTCTTGGCAGACTAATGGTATTAGACTTGTGAGAGAAATTTACCTTGGCAATGTCTTGTGTACAGGTCTTTTCAAAGGAGATGTTGTTAGGAGGAATCCTAATAAGCAGGCTTTTTTGCTAGCCTCAAAACACAGATGATAGCACATTTTTGCTTATAAAGAGGACTGCTTAGTTTTATTTATTATTTTTAGAAGGAATGCATTAATCTGTTCCTGTGCATATCATGAATCTCTTCACATAAGAGTAAACTCAAACTGTCTATTATCCTTGCTACATTGGATTCATTTTCACAGATTGTCAAGACCTGAAAGGATCAATATGATAATTTAATCTGATCTGCTGTTTAACACAAGGCAGAGATGTTCATAGAATAATTTTTTGAATAATAAACTCAATAATTTATACTCGAAAATACACATATTTCTCTAAAAAAGGTCTTATACCTGAATTAATGAAATCTCTCAAAGTTTGAAGCAAAAGTATTTTAGAGAACCCCAAGTTTACCAGCTGCAAAAGCTAACATATGTTAAGAAAAAGTTTAACTAATGGGTAGCAGTCTTCTGATTCAAAACAGTGCTGTGACCTGAACTGACCGTCTAGAAAACTCAAGCATTTTAAAAACTCCCAGTAATTGCTTTTATTGGGGTCAGGATTGAAGGAAAAATCTTAAAGAATTTCTTTACACACAAGACAGATTCTGACTACTGCCATAACACTGTCCTACGGACACTGAAATCTACGTTAAGAAACTGTATAAAACCTTAGGAAAAAAACAAGCAAACTAATGAATGAGCAATGTTAAGAGCCACTCGGGGAGGAGTGTGAGCACAACAGATCAACTGTACTACTGGGATGGAAAGAAGATTCTTTGGGAAGGGTTACACTGAAGTCAGCACTGCCGGATGACAAGCTTGGAGACAGAGTTTCTATTTGTTTTCAGAGGCTGATTGGCTGCTAATGTAGCAGCATCAGTAAAGATGAACAGACAGGAAAAGGTATATTGCTGCTTTACACCACATAGCTTGCTAAACCTGCCACATGAATGGCAATCTGATGTAGCTCCACTAGCTTCGATTTATACTAGGTGAGGATCTGGCCTTCCTTTTTTGACAGATAAACCAATCAAGCTAACATTCTGTCATCCTCTCTAGTGTAACTGGGTACAAAGTAGATGGTGATAATTTGTAATGGCCATCCATTCATAAGGAAAATACAAACATAATTTTGTGACGGACAACAAGCTTTCTGCCATCTCATTATGGTAAGTTTTATTTTTCAAAGTAAACTTAAATTTGTTTCCTTACATATCAGTCACCCGGGAACCACACTTTCTGAAACAACAAGCAAGGCAAATCAGCCACCACAAACAATCTGTAAAAAAATTCTGAAAAAAAAACAGGAATTAAAGAGAAGAAATATAAAGAAGGTGCTTTGGTATTAACAGTCATATAAGGAACTAGCACTGTTCAGAACTATAACAGCTAAGATGAGATATAATTCTTCACATCGTCTATGGCTGTGTTAGTGCCAYCTAATAGGTTCCCCTCTTAACCATGATTCTTAACCTTGCAACAATATAGGGGCAAATAAAACTGAGGCTGCAGCTCTGTCTCCATGGAGACAACTGAGTAATGTGGAATAACTACTTGAAAAAATAGTTGTATGAACGGTGCATCTGAAAAAAATAATTTTATTTTGAAATAATTACTCCAGTAGGTTACACATAGCCATTCGGAACAAGTTCTGTGGTGTGATAATTTTGGAATAATATCTTCTGTCACAAAGATATGCTAGTAAGTACGGACGCCAGTGCCTCAGACAGTATTAAAAGGCATACAGAACTACTGGAGGACTAAAAGTACAATTCAACCAGACCTACTAGCAATTAGAAAAAAAAAGGTCAGAAATCTGCCCAGGAGTTTCCCTGTCAACTTATGCAGTTTTACATCCCATTTTCTTTTTTTAAAAGGAAAACAAAACCAAGTCCCCTTTCTCTCTCCAACAAGCTGTCTGAAAGGGAAATTAGCTAAAACACCCAGTCCTGCACATGAACATAGATTTAGTTCAACCAGCTAAAGCAAACTAATCACTGGCTTCTGAAGTGTTTGAAAGACTGAGCTTAAAAGACTGATTATAAAATAAAAGAACTGAAAACCAGAGGCTGTTTTAAAGCACAAATATACACACCTTTTAAAAAAGACAGGCATAACGTTTTTTTTGTCTTTTTTCCCCCCTTTTAGTAATTGTAATGTTATTTACAGAAACCATGAGAGATACATTTTACATATTTTTCCCCAGGAACCTTTATGTTGTTTCATCTGTTGTCATGAATCTGAGAGAACCACAAAACATAAGCAAATTCAAAGAAACTGTATTTCAGGAAAAGAACCAATTGTGATCTTTGAAGATCTAACTTTTCCTAATACTGAAACACAGAATTAAAAACTGAAAAATGTAAAATTTCTAAACATCTCTAAGTAAAGTGTCTTCTGTTAACAACCGTTACCTAGAAAAGTAAATGAACACATGAAACCCTTATAATTGTCATGTACTTAAAAGCTCCTTAGCCTCTACTTAATGGTTCAGAATGACGCATAACATATGCCAAAAAACCTCCACGAACCTTCCCAAACAGGTCAGAGCTCTCATGAGAACTAAATACGTCCACCTAGACTACTGTTTTCAAGTAATGGTGGATGGGCTAAGAAGGGTTCCTCTGAATGTGCCTGCAGAAACTCTCTGGCGCTACCCAATAGGAGACGCAGGCAGGAGCCTCGACTCGAAACCCGCGCCAGCCCAGCACAACATGGCGTTGCTTTGCCCTGCCTCCCCTTGCTGCTGGCCCACCACGCCTAAATCGTTAAGACTCTTGATCTATGCATTGCTTGCTGTACCACACCGACATCCTTGAGAATACATGCACAAACCCCCACCCCACCAGTCCTTAACGTAACCAAAAAGCCAAACTCTCCCACTGCTTGACCCCCAAGACTTGGCCCCAAAATTCCAGCATTAGCCCTTTCACACAAACACAGGATCCTGGGTGAAAACTGTCGTCTAGTACAAGTTGTCTTCCCCCAAGAAACGATTCAACATGCAGCTCTCATAACAGAGGCTCTAAGTTTGGTGGTTTTCACACCTTGCCATAAAAGCTAAAATAAGACCGAGGAACTTTTCCCAAGTACTTTATACTACGATCCACAAAATGGCAATGTAATAAAGTCTTTCAAAATGTGAAAGGAAGCACAAAGGCTGATAATTATGTCAATTATGACTACATTAAAAACTGCTAGGGAAAATTTCTGGAAGACAGCTCCCCACCAACAGGGTAAGATTTCTGGAGAAAATATGCACTGGTAGTTGTGCAGAAGCTCTTGTAAGGAATACGATGCTCATCTCAAAGCTGCTTAAACTTGATTTTATTTCAGGTCTGCAACAAAATTTTTTTTGTAAATAGATTTAGGCTGTCAATTTCAAGGCATGCTGTGCCATCAGCATGTAGAGACTGCTGTGACAAACGTGGAGGCTGTAGCAGCAAATTTTATTATAAACTGGTAATTGAATTGAACAGGTTTACATTTGAATAGATTTACTGCAGCATGATCTCTGACATGCTGCATGGGACTGAAATCCTTGTCTATAATAAAGATGTGGTTACAGTTGGCTGAAATAATTCCTGCTGTAAGTCCATACTAATCAATAAATTTATACCACACCAATTTACACATGGAAGAAAAAAGTATATCATTGTTCTTCACATTTTGTGCATAAAGGGCATCATCATATGCAAAGCAAAAAAACTCATCTTCAGACTTCCCATAGGTAAAAAAAAACGCCTGTCTCCAAAAATACCCTCCCACTCTCTCTATTACAAATACAGCTCTACAAGTATACTATGAACCAGTATGGTTTCCAAAGTTAAAGTGGCCACTAAAGGAGGCAAGAAAACAAAACTCCCTTGCAGGCCCTTAGAAGTTGTCCTTTCAGGTTGCAGATAAGTAATACCTGAAAAGAAGATAAGCTAGCCCTCTCACAGATATACAGATTCAGGAATTAAAAATAGCTAGAAATATCAGTGTGTTTTGACAGAAAAACTCACACAAGGAGAGTGGAGGAACTATGATCTGCAAATGAATTGAGCCAACAAAGGAACCTAGATTTTGGCAGTGTATTTGATGTCCCTTGGAAGGAATTCATTATTTTGTTATTGTAGAACTTTCAGAAAAAATGTATGTAGATTTGGAGCAAACTATTTAAGTAATTCTGATCAAGAAAACTCTGTTGTGGGACTGATTTGCATCCACAGACAATGATTATTCATGCAAAAAATCCGATTCACGATATGCATCTGAATTGTGTGCAGGATTACTATGATTCTGCATGCAATTTTGGTAACAGATAATTACTCATTTGTAGAAGAGTCACTTAATTTCCTCAATCAGTTCCAGAAGCTGCACACAAACTAGATTTACAAATATGTATATTAATGGATGGGCAATTGTGCCCCCAAAATTTAAAAGAAAAGGTCTAAATCAGTCCACCTGTACATGTTATTGGAAGCACCGTTCCATTTCCAACAAGTTGTTCAATATATCTGTATATTAGGTTACTAGTGATATGAGGTCTTAACTTATCAAAAAAGACGTTAAGCACAGTGTGTTTCAAAAGGTGCCATACTCAGACATTCCTTTCATTCTACAGTTTATCTAAGCATTCCTTTTAAACCTTTAAATAACTATTTTTAGTTGTTAACTATATTAGGATTTTTGCAAGTAAGGAACCCTCCCATCACCACTGGAAGAAAGGGTCAAATCCTGCCGTTCTTGCTGAGGCAAAATCCCATTGAATTTGACAGGAGTTTTGATCAAGTAAGACTAGGGACAGCAGGATTTGGCTCACAGGATCATAGCGTCTGCCAAAGTAGTTGCACAGAACAAGGTTTATTTTTAGTAAGTATAATCCAATAAGAATATGTCTGTAGGTGCATGATACGCCTAATTTGTCCATCATCTCTCCATTGGTCTATGTTCTTGGATTTTACCTTGATAGCTATATACTTAAATCTGCTTTAAATTATAATCAAACAATTTGCAAAAATCAGCTATCTATTAAAGCTGAATTTTTAAGCAGTGACAAAACAAAATTGCATGGGACTATTTCAGAGTGATTGCTTAACACAAAGTATTATCCACAGGAGGTGATATTTAGAAAACATTACATTTCATTTTAAAAGGTTATCTTGTTCAGAATTCATAACATGCATTTTATCCATAAAACTGGATAAAATACATACATCTAAAAGTACATTTTTGCATATACATTAACAGCAATAAAAGTGCATGACAGGCAACCGAGATTTAAGGAAAGACTTCTTTCTGTAGCACAGATGAATCAGGTTCCAGGTGAGATAGTACTGTTTCTTGGAAACATGTTCTTATATTTTTCTGTGATTCAAGACCTTTTACACATAGTTGATGAATTAAAACACCCAGCATATACTTACAGTGAGGGGTCGGAGTTCTTACATGCTTAAAAAAAAAAGAGGGTCAGATTCTCCTGTCCTATATGCCAATATTTCTCTAGTGTAGTTGCAATAACTTCAGTGGACATACTCAAGAGTTATTACTTTTTTAAGTCAGAAAATGGATGAAGAATAGAAGAAAGACACCTTGGAAAATTCATAATGTAAAAACGTTAAGGAAAATGAGAGAATTTTATCTGACGATTATTCTGTAAGTTACCAACTGAAGGAGACTGAATGCTGGAGCACATTTTGCTGGGGCACATTCTATATGGGAGGAAATATTCCAGAGAAGATGAGCTCTAACCAGATACCTCGACTCTTCAGCTGACACTTAGACTGTCCGGAAGTGCAAGCATACATGAGGATTGCCTTTACAATAACTGTTCAGAACGCTCACCGATCTCTCTTCTTTCCTGATTGCCTTAAAATTGCTACATGTGTTTGCAGAGAGATATGTATTGACTTGATCAGTCTTACCTTCTTTCAGCATGCCAACTTTTAAACACTTCATGAAGCGGCAAGCTTGGCAAGACTTGCGTCTGCGCTTTGTGATTTCACATTCATTTGTTGCTGGGCAGCTGTATTCTATGTTACCTGGAATAGAATGCAAAGAAAAAAGAGGTATTCAGGATCACTAACTAACCAATACAATCAATATACAAAGTACTCATACAGTTGCTGTTATGTTTAATTTTGGAACATACAAACAGCATACAATGCTATAGAAAGGATATGCCCTTAAAGTAAAAACAAACAGTCAGCCAAATTAAAGAAAAATATTTTTCACTTTTTTTTTTTTTAATTTAGAAAGCTATGTGTAAAAACTACAAGTATGTAATCAATGCAGGTCTGCAGCTGGCTCCATACATGGCCCCAAGCAAAAGCCTTCATGTTGATTATTCCTGTCGGGAGGAAGAGGAAATTTTGTCATTCATTGTCTGCACCAAGCCACATGGCTTAGGCTCCTAACTGAAATAGTCGTCTTTTCCTTTTTTCACCAATTTCATCAGCCTTTCTTTGGATGGAATACGAAAAGGTGACCATCTTGCTTCATTGCATAATCAACAGAAAACAGTGCTATGGAGCTTCTTCCTCCAGAACAGTAGGCACAGCGTATCCAAATGCATTAACTGCATTTTTATTACCACACCTTGCACATCCTACAACTCCCGAGTCAGATCTGCTGGCCAGGGCATCTCCCCTTCTGTCTGCACTGAACACAGAGTCCGTGTACTGAGGGGCACCAGAAATAGGATCATCCTTAGCAAGTTGTCAGAAGGATAAAAACTGTGGGAGATGCTTGCCTGTGTCTCTCCCAATCCTTCTTAAGGCCTAGAACAAGCCAGATCCTTAAATGTGAGCACTCCAGGGCAGAGTAGCATCTCCATGTTTTTGTTTTTACTTAGTACATATAATTTGTTCCTCAAAATAAGAAAAAAACTGAAAAACAATGGGAAAAAATATGAATAATTTTCTTTACATGTTTAATATGACATCTTTTGAAATCCAAGCCCAAAAGAGAGAATGGTCTGTCCTCTTTTGCTCTAGTACCACAGAATTTTTCATAAAAAGCTTAGCTCAGCTTATTCATCTGTCTAGCCATGCATCCTATTGCCCATGACTACATTCAGTATGACAGACTTTGCAGTAGTCAGAAGTTTTATAAGGAAACTGACTTTTAAATAAAGTATCTTCCCCATCAGCCTGTCACATCTTGCTTTAAAGGTATTTCGTTACTTTCTAACCCTTTCCCCCTGTGATTAAGTGCATTAGTATCTTAATGAAAATGCATTCTGTTTATTGCCCTCTTGGGAAGCAAGAGGTCATCGCACCAAATGCATAAATTGTCATCAGAGACAGTCCGAGCATAATTGCAATTTTGCTGCTCCATGTTTGCTGCACTCAGGGTCCATCAAAGTCCCCTGAAACATGTGCAGGTTCTAATAATTAGCATAGAGTCTGCCTGGGACCACAGCATTGATGAAATATTTCAGAGTTAATCACACTTTGTAAACACTGATTTATATTGACTACCTTTCTCCAGACTGATGTCTCCTCATTAAATATCACATTAGTGGATTGCAGGATTGCACAAAGACTCAAATGCTCAGCAACTGCTAATTCAACAGGAAGTAATACTTAAACCACTTATATCTATTGAAAATTAGTTAAGTATTTATGATAAAGGAGGTCTGCATGGTGCAGTGTATGTTCTGCCAATAAAACCAACATACTTTGCGCAACCTTTTCAGGCCTTTGTAGGCTTTATTCCTTTTAAGCATTGTTGCATGACTGAATTAGCAATGCTGGCAAGTAAAAGGGATCTTGGCATGTCTGAATGCTAATAGTTCTTGTTGACAAAACTTACAACTTCAGTTTAGTCATCCTCTTCTCCTTTCCTTATCCCCTGAGAAAAAAAGCCATTTAAGAAATTGGGGGATGTGCCTGGTAGGAGAGTTCCTACATAGACCTTCTTTCTGATACATATTAATGAGGTTGGGAATTAATACTTTTAGAGCAATGGCTAGGAAAGGATGGAAAGGACAAGCTTAAACGAAGTTTCATATTATCTTCTCATACTGTAGCAAGGCTTTCTCAGTGAGGCACAACCAGTACACAAGGAGGCCTTCAAAACCTTTCACATGTTTTAACTAACTAACTTCATCATGCCACAGCAATATAGGTATCACCATCCGCATTTTTTAAAAAAACAAATTAGGAACCAGAAGAGTGAAATGCTTTGCAAAAGGTTAAAGATGATCTTGATCAAAAATAAGATTTGAGCTTAGGACACAGAACTTCAAGTGGCAAAGCTCTGTATTCAACCAAGTAGAGCACTAACATTACAGCCGGAACCCTTGTGCAAAGGCACAGATGACAAAGGTACAAATGCTGACACCAAAGAGCGGTATTCAAAACCATAAACACATAAGGAAGGTTGCTTATTTTCTTGAGCAGCCTGTTTAACCCATATCTTGAAATTTCAATTTTGCTCAAAACCCTGTGAAACATGGCAACGGTCTGGAGGACATTATATGTGCAGCCAACTATTTTCTCCAAATGATTGTCACCTAAAGAACTTTTAAATGGGCTATTGTTCTAGTCACTTAGATCCCAGTAATTTAGCTTACATGGAGAATATTTTCTTAGCATGTTAACCTGCTTTACTTTAATGAATTATATTTTACAGCAGAAGTCGGGCTTTTTTTTTTTTTTTTGATTTTTTGCCTCCATTTCACACACACATGCAGAATTTTATCAAATGCCCACATGGATAGACTTCTCCATGCTTCTGTTAGTGAGCTTTTCCTGAAAAACCTCTCTGAATTTTGTAGTGGGCATGTAAATGAATGTATATCACACTAAAAATGTGCTGTACCTAGCATTCAGAATGTTTGTGGATCTATTTTGGTACCAACTTAAATTTTCTGCACCTTATAGGTTATAAAAGCTTTCATAATTTCTTATTTGCTTCTACATCTTAAAAATAAAGAAGCAGAAATCCTTTTAGAAGGTCTAGGTATCTACACAGATTGATAGTTACACTATGTATGTGTAAGATTCTGAGTTCCACGTTGTATTTCAAGGAGAAGGATTTAAAAGGAAGCTCTGCCATTTACTTGTTTACTGCATGGTTCTAAAGGCTGAAATTGAGCAACTAGTAAGAGGATAACTTGAGTTTTCCCAGTCCTGTCAGCAGTTGGAGAGGTTGCTCTGTTACACAATGAACAAAATCAACATGGCAGCTCTTGAGTCTTTAAACTGGACTGACAAGAATGACAGAGCAGTTTATAATATCTCCTGGCTGGTTTTCAGGAAGGACTGGGCTCTGATTACTTATTTCAGAGTCTTTTGTACAATTAGTTTGCAGGCAATATAATTTTCTCACTTACTGCTTAATAGAATCTTGCAGCTAGCTGGCTGATAGAATAACAGCGCATATGTAAAACTCCTGCCTGAAGTGCCAGGGGATAATTTGTATATGCCTTTCAGTGGTGTAATGGACTTTTACAGTTTGGCAGTTAAAGGTCTGAGTAATGTAAATTAGTATGACGTTTGAAAATAAAAATATATGTTAAATCTTCACTCCCCACACATTGCCCTGTGCTATAATAATGCAATAGGATTTATGCCAGCCTGAGTCTCTTTTCTTTCCTCATACACTGAGGAAAGTTTATATTAAAACATCTGCCTTTTTTCCGCTAATTGGTTAAACTTTATTAAGTAGGCTGAAAGATGAAAAAAATCTCTCTAACACATATGGCCTATCAAGAGCAATTTACTCACTAAATACAACAAAGCCATCCATTTGATCTATCAAATGCAAGACAGCAAGTGAACTGCAAAAACTTACAGTGTATATGTTGTCCTTCTGCTTTTAGATGCTTTGAACTGTAAAGCTCAGGGATAATGGGCCAAGTTAGCATTTTTTTCATTTCACAGATGAGGTTTGGAGGTTACCTGAGTGACAGGTGAGGTCACAATAAAATTTTAATGATACAGTGACACATTTGGGGTGTTTACAAGCCAGACAACTGACTGGACTTAGCTGAGATTCTTGGGACCATTTTGGCCATTGCTTGCATGGAAATGATAGCAACATGGGTCAATAATTTTGGACCCTCAAAGTAACAGAAGACCAGGAGTTAAAACCATGAAAGGAAAAGGCCACTGAAAGCACAGGGGCTTATGCACAAGCATCCTATCACACATGAAGTTATTGTCATAAACAGTTAAAACTTCAGAACCTTACAGATACCACGAGAGTGAAGCGGCTCTAGAAACTGTCTCCAATCTGTGGGACAGGCTGAAACAAGAGTCTCTTCTAGAAATACTGACAAGAACAGTAACTGCAGACAGCAATGCTGAGCAGAAGTTTTATTCCCCTTTTCACACTGTGGCATTTGATATTATAAGACAAAGGAGGTAAAAGGATTGCTATGGGCTGTTGGATATGTATATGTTCAGAAAATCTTTGGACAAGTAAAAGAGAAGACGATGACTGAAATACTTGGTGAAAATCTGTTTAGGAGTAGCCATGCACTACTTAGAAGAGCAGAAGGAATGCTAAAGATATCAGTGGTGAAATTTTTACTGTGTGGGAAAGCAGGTCCAGAAGTAAAAAAGAGAGGAGAATTAATTATTTCAGGTAATGATTCCATGCCACAACCAGCTCATGAAACTGTATTCCTCTATTTATGTTCATTAATGCCCTGTTTCTCTCCCAAACTTTACCATTGAATTTCTGTAATCTGATACCTCTTTTAAAAAATTTGTTGTATTTAAAAAGCAAATTTTCCCTCTATTCTTAGTAGAGGCTCCTGTATCACTGGATTTAAGTCTTTCTGCAATAACATTTACCCTGGATACCATCTTAAAGCCCTATTTTCCTGGGATCATGGAACCAAAGGAATAGACCTGCTTTTCTGTGAACTTTGTCATATGGGAGACGAATCTGGAAAACAAGAGGTAGCTATAATTACAGCATAACAAGGTAGGCCATCTGGGAATAGAGAATAAGCCTTAGAAAGAAAGACAGGAGAATGTAAGTCAACACAGAGAGCAAAAAACATTATGTTAGGTGATGCCATAACAGATAATCCAACTAGTACAGAATAGAATACTTACAAAGAAATTGAGGAAAAGCAGGTGCTGTTGGAGGTAAAGAGTAATAGGCTAATTTAGGAAAAGGTGGCTAGAGAAACAACCCCAGATGGATTAAAAAATGTATTTGATGTTTTTAGGCCTTAGCAAAACTGAACTGAGGAAAGTAAAAATTCTCTCTCAGGTTAAATTTCAGTTCTTATAAACTTTGTTCCCTACTTTGCAGTTTGAACTCAGCTGAATCTAAGCATGAATAAATATTTTCATAGCTAAAAGTATTCAAACAGGTAGGGTTTCAGAAATGGGGTCAGACTGGAATGAGGTTGGACTTGAACGTAACCCAACTGAGTTTTGGCTGACAAATCCTTAAACAGATTCACCTAATACTGTAGATAGCTCTATGAATTATAGATCTATGAATTCTGCTACCTGTCATCTGGAGCTGACTGAGCCTGAAGTTGACTGTATTCACAATTTTTCACCCCGATGATTTCAGGAAAGCACTGCACATGCACAGCTAGAGACCATTTAAAAATTTGGTTTCTAAATGTCTCTTCATTCAAAAACTCAAAAAAATTTTTAGATGATAGAGCCATATAGGAAGGCTTATGCTTCTTTTTCTCTTAATACAATAAACTCAGGAGAAGCAGCCAGTTTTTAAATAGTTCTGTAGTTCAAGATGGTACTCGACAGAGAGCACAGCCAGCTTAAAAGTATTACATTTTAAATTAAAAGAAACCACTGTGTTGAGTTGCTTAAAAGAAGCCAGTGTACTATGTTATTGGTTTACAATATACTTAGAACTTCTAAAATGTATTTTTTATTGCTTTTTCTTTTATTCCTAGAAAGCAATGTGAATGGAGATTTAAAACAAAAATGTAAAGGTGATGTTCGTTGTCTCAGTACATGATGCATTTGCCTCAGCCTCTCACTTTAGATAGATGGGTTTCCAACACCATAAAGAACACCATAACTGTCACTGTGAGACAGTTATTAGTGGGTGTTGAATGACACCTGTAAGGGACCAAGCAACTGTGATCGCCACTGGACTCAACTTAGATATACCTTCAATGGGAGTAAAGGGCATTTAGGCCCTTTTAAGAGACATTCAACCCCTTGAAGGCACAAATAGAACTGATCCCCTGCCTGGGAGTCACTGAAGAGTTGTCCAAATCAAGATCAGAAAGACTGAACCATGTGCTGATGATTCCTACTGATACTCTCTCCAGATCAATTTTAATTCATCCTACCAAGGTAGCACAGGGATTTGTCACTGTTTGTCTATGAACACACAGAACATCTCAGTCTCTAGAGCAGCCAACCAAACAACTTTCACAGCAGTAAAAAAAAAAATCACTTTAAAAGTTATGGAGAGATTAAAACAAATCACTTGCTAGCTTAGACCTCACATGCCTCTCGTTTCAATCTAGACAGAGCTTTAGAGGTGACTTGGACACTTTCAGAAATTTGTTTATAACAAATGAAGAACCAGATGGAATTGTAATGGCATTGATACATACCACTATATCCATCACTATTAGCAAACCATGTCTTCCTTTTTTTTTTTTTTTTTTTTTTTTGATGTTAATTAAATTTTAAACCTGTCCTTAGCTGCTGGGGCTGAACATTTTCTGCAGGCAGAAGGACCACAAAAGGGGACATCACACTTCTCTTGCTTACATTTTTTTTTTTTTTTTTTTGAGTGTTTCTAATGGGTTTGAAACAGCCATTAGGAAATCAGGATCCTCATTCCTATTCTCTGATAATCTAAATGCAGCATATAATTTACAAGGCTGTAAAGAAAGCAGAGATATTAAATACAATAGAACCATCAGCATACTTTTAAACTTCTTTCTGGTTCTCAGATTTCAGCATGATTATATTTTATTGTCTCATCTTGTTTGGCTGCCATAGATGCACAATGACATTATGATAAGATGAGAAAAGATGTGTGGGAAGGAATTAAAAATACTTGCTCAATAGCTTGGTTGGCCCATGGCACAGAGAAATCAGGAAGAAAGGGAAGACATCTATCATTGCTTGCTTAAAATATTCTTTGAAAGAAATGCTGATCCACACTTTCACTTATATAAGGAAGGTGAATGATTTAATCAGGTAATGATGGATTCAGGTGACATTTAGTGTTAGGTTCACTGGAGAGCTGCCATCTTTGCACCAGAGCCAAAGTCCACAGACTACTGCACCAGGATGCTAGCCTCCACCCTACCTTTCTATAAAAACTGTAATCCTAGCTACCAGTAAAGATGCTGAAAAGCCATAAAGTCTTACTTAATTTGCTTTCATTTCCTCTACAAAAATGATGTGCAGTGTTATTACAGGAGTCAGCTCTGAGACGTATAAATTAACCTTTGGAAGCAACTTTGGTCATGTGCAACTTCGAATCAAACTTTATGTTGCCCATTTAAAATGTCACCTTATCTGAATTTACATAGCTAGTTCTAAGTTTCCTGATTAAAACTTGCTGATTAAAAAGATGTATTTACTATGAAGTGTTTGTAGATTTACAGATCAAATTGGCTCAGGAAAGGGTAAACACTGCACAGACGGTTGAAAAACCCAAACACTAAAGGGATTAAGAACAACTCTGAATAACAAAAAAAGGTGAACAAAGCACTCTTAGACAGCAGCAGTGTCATCTAGCTCATAGTTTGAGCAGGCTTTGACCACCTTAGGAACTATGTTACAACAGAAATGTAGAGCTGAAGGCTCTTAGATAATCATCATAAAAGAAGATGGCAAACTTGGTCTAGCTTGTAATAGAAAGGTGACCAAAAAGGCGAAAAGCATTCCCAGAATGGAATGTTTCTTGTTTGCCTTAGGAGAGCTGGACAGGGACTGAACCCCTCAGGGTTAAAACACTTAAATGAGACAGTGAGGGTATGACTGTAGGGCTTCTCACTACCTGTGCTTTATCCAGCCTGTGTATAAATAGAAGATTGCTGTCTTAATAATGTTCATCCAACAGTTTTCATTAAAAAATAAACATACAAACAAAAAAAAGTCCTAGAACTATATGGGCTATTACAACTGCAAAACATTTTGGCTTTTGTAGGATAAATTCAAATACGATACAAGGAAATATTAAAAAAGCTGTGATGCTCTTACACCAAATCTTATCAGGAAGGCAGTATATCAATATCTGGGGCTTTTCACCTTGCCTTTTCATGCTAGTTTGAAGACAATAATCCTGAAGGGTTTGAAGGAAAGAGGAAGAAAGTTGTCAGTCATTATTTTTATGCCTTTATTTAGCCTTGAGATATCAAGGCTAAAATAAAACAAAATAGTAAAATGGTTTTTGAATCTCCTCACATTGAAAGCAAGAGTACTACTGCAATCCACTTGCAGAAATGTTTAAGCAGAGAATAATTATATATTATTAATACAAAATGTGTGCTTGCTAGCCTTTATAATTGAGGAAATAAAAATCTTGAGAAATTTATTTACATGAAATATTCGCTACAAAATATATAGTAAGTACAAGACCTCAGTGTTAAACATAAGTCTTTGTATCCAGCTGACAACAGAAAATCCTTATTTTCTCTCTTTCTTTTAATGAAAGCTTTGAGTTTTCAAGATAACACAGAGCACAGCAAAAACTGGAGAGAGACCCTAAAAATCAATGGACCTGTAACTATTTTTAGCCCTTGCTATTTTCTGCTGTCCCTGATGTTAACCCAATTTTGGGGAGATTTGGCTGTGTGTGTGTTTCTGTGAGACATTTGCAATCAGCCATCATGTAAATTATTCCAGAAGCAAACTGAGAGCTGCAGCTGAGTGAGTAGTAGGCTGAGCAGAGAGAACATCCAGTTCTCTCATTCCTTATATGTCACAAAAGGGGGCAGAACGTCATTAGATGCTGCTATGACCTAAGAAGAAACTGATGCCGTATATTCAGCTGTGATTTTTTTAACCAGGTAATTTCTCATTTCTAATCTTGTCTAATGTTACTGATTTTTTTCAGAATCTATGCATTATTTCCCCCTGCCCCAACTGTAAAGATTTCTGTGCTATATTAAATATATATATATTCAGAATAGAAAAACTTCTCTTTCTTGTAATTCAGGAGAGGGTTCATTTAATTCCTTTACTTTCAAGAAGCAAATTACCAGGGATTGCAAGAGGGGAGAAGAAGAAGAGGAGAAATCTTTCAGAGAGAAAGGAACATTTTTTAGACTAAATTGCTGTCATCTGAAAGGGAATTATAATTTCCATTACCCCAAAAAACAGGTGTACGCTTAACATTAGAGTGAAATTCGCCTTGCATAAGGGGCTATTGATGCACATTGCTTCTGATGGGGCTCATGATGCACTTCACTTATGTTTTACGTAAGATGCCAGCGGTACACAGATTCTGTGCTGGCTCTCTGAACAGATGTGTGTGGATTTCACCTACTTAGATCTGAAATGGAAAGAATGGAAAAAATCCCATTGACTTATTGGAAGGTACATCAGGCCTGACAAGAACACAAGATTTGCTTCATAATCTAACTTCATCAGCTCAGCCTTGCTTCCAATGAAGTCAGTGGCAGTTTTGCTCGACTTCAACAAGAGTAGCATTTATGTTCTATAAGTCTGACCTAATTTAGTAGCTTATGAATGACAAACAAGAGAGCTTTGAAAAGTTGAATATGTTCTTTTTCACTGAATCTGTAATTAATTACTCATCAGAACTAAATTATTAGCACTTGAAGGATACAACTCTTTTAGCTGAGATCAGCAATTCTTGCATGCATAGTTACAATATTTGGCTCTTGAAGCACTCTGGTTTACTACTCTATATTTTTATATTTCTTGGTTTATTTGTGCTTTCTTATTCAGCACTTATTCAGTAATCACCTTGTTTTAAAAACAAGCAGAGAAAGAATGTGATATGAACCAGGAAGTGAGAAACGGTACAGGGAAGAATGACCTCTACAAACATTAGGGCTAAATCCTATCGTTTATAGCAAGCAAAACTCAGGAGAATTGTTCTTCATGCAAGTTCAAAGCAGAATTTGCCAATTCAAAATGTAAGGAGTACCTTTTTCTTATATACTTCTTGTCACATACAATGATGCATGGTTTGACACAGCAAATAGCTTCTATTATTTTGGGTGGTATTTGAAAACTCTTAAATATGTGTCAATCTAGTTAGTGCCATTACTGAAAAACTGCCATGACATCATGATGGTAACACACTCCCTACTGTTAGTTTCTTCATTATTGCTTTTCCATTCAATGCTTGGTTTTACCTCATTGCTTTTTTTTTTTTTTTGTCTTTGTCTTTACAGCACTGTCACCTGCTGATGCAGCTACTGCTCTAACCCTACTGAGAGCTTCTGCACAGCTGCCAGTTCTAACTTGAGCTGTGTGGCCAAGTCCAGGTTGCTAATCTGGAGAATGACGTCTCTGTCTTGTGCTTCCATGCCCAGAAACTTGCAGTCTGTGGTGTAGTGTAAAATTGCAGGCTATTATTGCCAGAAGTCAAAACTTTATTCAGTTAAAGTTTTTGTGGCATTTTTTCATGCTGAAAATAAAACTAAAATAATTGTGCATCAATTCAGTTCTGTAGGATATCTATTGCATAGTAATTAAATAGCATTTATAAGAACAAAACCATGCTAGTTGAAGTTTGGCAACAAGCAAATATGTATTACTTTACTGGAAAAATTTTTTGAGCTTTTCTGAAAGTGTTCTTGAAGGTCAAAATCAAATTACCTACCTCAAAGAATCTCAATTCTTACAAAACGGAGGCTTGAAATGAGCATACTGTTTTTGCACGTGCAGTCATTTTACATGAGCCCAGGACAGCTAGGAATCTTCACAGGTATGTTTATTTCCAGGTTGCAAACTTTCTCACACCGAATTTCATTATAACAACTGAAGTCTATTGTTTCTTTTTAGTAGTTATAGCATCATAAAATGCGTACTTCATACTGGTGGAAGTCCCAAATCAAGGAACTTTTAGGTATCTGCTTAATCACGTGTTTATGTTCAACAGAACCCAAGTGGCTGCTGCAATAAAGATAGGTTCCTGACTCAAAAACGTATTTACTACATTTTGGATGCCACTACAATTATACAGGCATCTCCCTTGCAGTTGTGAAAACCCAATAACGTTAATTCTTAATAATCATCTGACATCCACAGAGCTAACTGTAGTGTTCTGCCATTCTGGACCAACACACCTCATTCAAGAAAAACTTGCACCTGATTGTATGGAGAAAACTTTTAATTGATTTCAATGGGAGTTTTCTGTGAACTGTACCTGCATCGTTCTGCCTTAAAGTCACAGTTCTTTGCTCTAGAAGAAACTGGGAAGTTTAGCATAAGTGTAAATAACTCAGCCTTTCGGGTAAAAGGGATAAGGAGATATCACAATTGCTCTCAAGTTCACTGGCCACCAGCAACTTGTAGATGTGCCACCAGTGCGCGTGCCCCAGGAGGTTTTGTATGTTGACAACAATCAAGTATGGGAAATCAAACGGATGGAGAGAAGAATAAAAACAACCTTCAACAATGGCTAAATAAAAATAACATTCATTGCTTTTTCCTATTAATTTTACATTAAATATGGAAATATTATATTTAAGAAATCATGACCAAATTTTTCAAATTTGGGGTTATATGAAGTTATGAACTGAAACTAACCTTAAGCTCCTTAGTATAAGTGATTTTAAAAAAAGAAAACCATACCTCTATGTCGCATTTCCTTTCCTAAGAATTCCAGGTGCTCAATGTCTATGAAAATCAAGCAGGTTTTATTGAGGAGCTTAAATTTGGACTTAGCAGCCTAAGTTTAGACTCTGAAGTTTGAATTTAATTTAATGTGACACTATATTCCTGTACAGGCCAAGCTTGGCCTCATGTTCTTTAAATAAAGCACCTTCAATTTTACTTGACAGGATGATATCTAAATAGAAGGAGAAGGTTATTTTGTCCCCGTTGGTTCTGTAACTAGAACAAGTGGTCATGCAAATTATCCCATTCATACTAATTTATGCCAAAATATGTGGTGTATTTGCAACAGATATCAAGAGCGGATTTGTACTTTAAAGTACTGGGCAGAGATCAAAACCTGCTAACTTACTTTCCTTCGGATGTGATCTGACAGATATTTGGTGAATCTGGTTAAGGCCACGGTGTGATATAGGGGTAAAAGGCCACTTACTAAGCCACTGATGTGCCCAAAACACTTCAGCATTATGTTTTGTTCTGTTTTTAAACAGATTAGAGCTTTAACAAAAATAAGCTGGCTTTCTCCAACAGTTTAAGTGTAGTAGTGGTGTAGCTAGAACCAAAACAAACGCATGATCCCTGTTTGCCACAGGATGCGTTCAACAGGTATCCATGACAGCCTTCAGAAAATAATCAGTTTTCTTAGCAGCAATCATTTACAAAAATCCATGAGGAACTCATACAGAAAACAAATCTGAATGTGTGCTGGATGGCCCACTGTTTTCCCTATCTTTGACATTCAAAATAGACGTGACAGTGGGCCTAACATGACAGACAGAACTCCCAGAGAAGCCCAATATGGCTTTTTCATGAGTAACGTCTGTAGGAGTGGACACTAGAAAGAAAGAAAAGGTACAGTTTGAAGTTGTAAGAGGATTTAGCCAGGACCTGTATTATTTCACTTTGAACAAAAGAAAGAAAAAAAGTCCAATGAATAACCAACCTTGAATCGTCCTCTTGAAGAAAGCCTTGCAGGCCTCGCAGGAAGCCACTCCATAGTGGTACCCTGATGCAATGTCACCACACACCAAACACAGTCTTTTGGGCATCGAGTTCAGCATATATTCACACTTGGTCTGTGAATCTTCAGCGATGGTACTGGAGCAGTCATCATACCGTTTCCTGACCGGCCCATTTCCCCCCAGCCCTGTGGCCGAAGGGTAGAGGGGAGGCGAGTCCAGCCCGTTCTGATGTCCATTCATGGTGGAACTGTAGCTCCCGCTGGCGTCTGAGGAGCCACCGGGGCTGTGATGGTTGATGCTGTCCGTCAGAGAGGCAGGGCTCGACGGTTCCGTCTTGATGTACGACGAACAGCTAGAATCAATGTGTCGATCTTTGCTTGACATTCTGCAGAGAAGCCTGTAGTGGTGAGAGAGAGAAAGAGGAATCTGTGTATTAAAGACAGTGCTCTTTATGGCTGCTCTGGAAGGGTTAGGGACCGCACATCATTCATTCATTAGTCAATACCTCTTGTTCTACATGAAGGTAATCAGCATAAGGGCATGACAGAGCTTTATCAAAGCTCCAGACAGGCAGTAAACAAAAACTTTAAAGAGACCAAATCCTCCTCTTCTCCCCTCCACCTGCCCTCTGGGCTCTGTGTCTATTTCAAATCAACTCTTCAATTCTGAACTTGCCATCTAGCAAGTCAAAAAATTAAAAAAAGAAACAAAACTATTAGATTACTAGACTATTTGATTTCTTCCTTTTTCCACCAGCATTTTCTTTCCATAAATTCTATCATTACCAGAAACAAATAATTCCAAGTCTGAACACATAAGTGTTCTGCTCCGCAATTAATATTTTTCAGCACACCTCAATAAAACATGTATCCACCATCTATTGATCTGATCCCAGAACTGAGGAGTAAGTCTCCCATGAACTTTTTTTTTTCTTTATTAATCTTGCTTTATTATACACAGCTATTTAGTAATGGAGTAACACATCAACTGAGAATTCTGACCAATAATTAAGGCTGGACTTCAGTTTCACAAAATCTAAGTGAAATGATTCATCAGCTCTGGCTGCAATTACTTCCTAGCCATTATCCTCAGACTAACCAGTAATAACTACGCCAGCATCCCATATATCTACAGCTCTATAGGATCTGACATTTTACGTGTTCCATTCTCAGTTTTAAAAAAAAATGTATTAGAGGAATTTTTAGATAGAAGTTTTGTCTTTCAGAAGGTGAGATTCTGCCTTATTTCTCAGTTCTCACCTTTTTCAGAATTAAACATTTGAAACAAAACCATAACACATTTGATCTGACAAATAAGTGCTTTCTACAGGAAAAATAAAATCATCTTCCTTGTCTATTCTGTCCTTGATTTTTTTCTTATTTTTAAATGTATTTTGCAGAGAATAGAAGACAAAAATAATAATTTGAAAGCTCTGAATCAGACACTGTCTTCCTTTTCTGCAGCCATGATTATGAGACCACAGTAGCAAATGGCCTACCCAGCATTTTCCTGACAGTACTCTCAGGAGCTGCCAATGTGCAGATGACAGTTATGAGCATTTCTCTAGGAAGATTTTCAGCAGTAATGCAACCACACCGTAAGGCCATCCACCTGGAGCTATAGATTCATGTTTTCAAAGCAAACACATGAGTCCAGGCAATTTGACTGACTTCAAGTAACTTTCTAAAGTCAGTTTCGAGATCTTGTCTTCACTTGCTCATCTTTTTGTGTGTCAGCAAAACTCAATTTCAACTTCAACTCTGGACCCAAATTCACTGCTGCAAAATTTATACAAATCCAGAGACTTGGCTTCATTTCCAATGAAGGTAATGAGATCAAAACCGGCCCTTCACTACAAATGCCTGCTTGGGATGAGATTTACCCTCCGTTCAGTGCCCATGGATCTTGGTTAGGACCTCTCAATTGTTGTTATTACTGAAAACAAACTACATGTGGCTTTGGAAAATAGCTAGGCTGATGTGCAGAAATGTTAACCTCAAAACTTAAAATCAGTATTTATTTGGGGCAGTGGAGGGAGCAAGCTAACTAGTGTCAGCAAATAAACCAAGGAAATGGGAAGGTTAAAGGCATGGAAGTATCTTATTACATTGGACCACCTGCTTGTGTTGTCCTTTCCTCAAGAAATGGAAGGGGGGAAATCCCCTTGCCAGCCTGCAGTAGCATGTGCCTTCTCTTCTGTATCTGCTGCCTTGTAGCCGTCACTGTTAATGAGTGCTGTAATTAATAGATAGCTCTCTCTTGCCTCTCTAGTTGCACTCTGGGCTAAGCACTTTTCTCAAGTCAACGTTTGAAAGAAAGTGGGTCGGCACTGACTTACAGCAGCTCTGCGAATTCCTTTTAATTTAGAGCACTTACACCACCACTCCACTTATTACCTTATAATTACTGGACCACTCTCACATACATTATGATCTTAGACTAGAGTTAGAAGTTATTAGGGTACTAAAACATGGTGTGTCTGCCTTTCTCTCTCTCCCCTTCTCTTCTTCTTCTTCTTGAATTTTATACAGCTGTGACTAAAAGTATTAATTAACTCTTTCACACACTATCAACTTACTTTTCATATTACTTTTCTGTACACTAACAATGAAGTCTTTTTATTGAATAAACAGGATCTGGTCTTCTTTTCACCTCCCTTCTGTTGACATTCCATAAGTAAAGTCTCACTTATAGCAATAGGGGTCCACTGTCTTCACTYTATCATAACCAGTTTGATGGCTCATTTTTTCCTGTAAGACTCCCACTGCCGATTTTTTTTCTAATCTGTGGAATAATGAGCTGTGCTGTCACTCTTCCATTCCCAGAACAATCATTTGCAATTAATTAGTTGCCCAAATGCATGTTGTTTCAGCCAGTGCAAAAGTGGATTTCTCCCACTCTGAGCTGTCAGAACCAAAATGCAGTCTCCGTTCTGCAGGCCTTAAGATCTGATTACCAGTGTTGTTTAGGCCAAAGCCAGTCTGATGATGCTTCTGAAGGAGCAGTTTCTAGTACCAACCAAGATTCATCTGCTCCTGGCCACAGCTTAAACAGTATAAACTGGACTGGAGCATGGTGGCAAAGCACAAGTTCAGTAAAACATTAACCATTTCAAAGAGAACAGAAAACAACAGCTCCTGACTCTGAGGATAAAAACTTACTCAATTGCCCAAAGAAGGTGAACCGGAGAAAGGGCTGTGTGCTGGCTGTGGGTGGGCAGCAGAGACACTGCTTTCATTCCTTCATTACAGTGTCAGGTCTGAATGAAAGTAACTCAAGAGCCATCTTACAGCGATGGCAGGTTGGGCCACCATCAAATTATTATGCTGAACATTTGGAATAATGCCTAAGCTACATCTCTGTAAAATCCCTCCCTCAGTTCCCTCCTAATTACTACTTAGCTCGTTACACTGAAGAATTCCTAGACACCACTGCATTATATTCTAAAACTACAGTTGGAGCTTAATTCTCTCTTCCTCTGTGTGTCTGAAATTCTACAGTTCTATTATTCAAGCCTGAAATATTCACAACTATCTATAAATTCAATTGTCAGCCAGTGGGTTTTATTCTAGACCTCACTTCAATCTAAAATTAGAGGCACTAAAATTCACATTAACTCTAAGAGGAATGTAGTGAATAAGACTTTATTTCAAAAGAACACCTTTTTGTCAGAAAGAGCTATTTTCAAGATGATGGCTTTATCTGCATTCAAAGAGAATAAGCCCAATTCCACATTGTGCTGTTAATGCAAAATTTTTAGGTCACATTGGATTAATAAAAATCTAAATTTAGTTAAGGTTTATGAATAGAAATAACATGTGTCATATAAAAATGTACAGTATTTATTTTAAAGCCTTGGTGGGGTTGTTTTTTTTCTTTACTATATTTTAAGTCAAATAAATGGCAATTCCATTGGTGGTGGGCTGTTCTCAGGTAAGTTTTCTAACAGCCAGAAGCTCTCAGGTATACTTTCCTTTCAGTAACTACAGAGAAAGCAACTAATTAGTTCTAAAAGCATTTCTATGCCCATGTGCAAGAGGGACTGCATATGGTGCTGCAAACTTTTAATAATATGCAGCATATACCACAACTCTTCACATCTGTACTAAACTTACTTCACAAGTCCTTCATCTGATAAGACTTGAAACCAGTCACTGCTGGCACAAACATACAGTGACAGAACACTTCAAAATGCAACTCCTGCTTTAAAAATGGTCTTAAAAACAATAGTGAATAAATTGTATGCTATGTGCTTATGAAAGGTTGAATATATTATGAATTTATTAATGCAATCACATTCATCTTTCCATCTACCTGCCACATTACTAATGATATTGATGGTGCTGACACTGGCTAAATCAGTGTCAATAATACAAGTGGAGTTCAAAAATTAACTGCATCTGATTACTGTTTCTAAGGCCTTAGAAAAGAAAGCCTTCCCATTCAAGCCACTGGGAGCTTTTTATATTTTGTCCTTGTATACAATTGGTTCAGAATGTTATTTTTTCATTACCTCCCTTATTACTGATACCTAAAGGAGATCAAAACAACATGCAGATACTTCATAATCCTTGAGCACATTTCATGGTCACTTCACAAGCAGGCAAAGTTCTCCTCAAAGCATCATTCACTGTTTCAGTGGAGCTGCACTAGCGGTTTCCATGAGAGTAGCAATTAGTCACAAAAATTAGAGTGAGCACCTTTATTGTAGACCAACGTAAAAGTCCACTTTTACCATGTCTACACATGAAGTTTTCTATTCTTTTCTCTTCTCAAACAGGAGAATTACTCTACTGCCATAAATGCCAGAATAGCTTGCTTTCGGTTGACATTTTTAATGGTAACTACTATGTGGAAGCATCAGCAAGGCAGGTATTACTACACCTACATACACACTTTGTATGCTAACAGCAACATCAATCTCGTTTTTCTCCAACATGTTCCTCTAATTCACATGTATGTGGACCAAAAACCTCCTAACTTGTTATCCTCATTTTAGCTATGAAAACCAATGTGTAAAAGAAAGTCTTGGTCTATATTATACAGGAAGCCTGTGGCAAAGTCAGGAATGGAACATAGGTCCTTCCTTTGGCCACAAATGCCATATTTCCTCTCAAACACTGTCTTTACTTTCAGTATCGTTTCACAGGTCTGCACCAAAATCAATACAGTAAACTGTGAAGCATTTTCCAGTGATTTCCCATACTCTGTTTCTCTCAATATAAGAGGAAAAAGTATTTGTGCGGAAAGAAACAAAAACGTTGCTTCTTGTACTGACACCCAAGACACCTCAAGACTCTCACCAGGTCCTGTTACAGAGCTGAGTTACAATTTCAGCTGAGCTACTTTACATGGAGCATTTTTTTCTGCTTCAGCTAATTGCACTCTAGTAAAGTGGCAAAATGTGAATCACTTAGTAGGAAAATGGGCACCAGCTGCTATTGTCAGAGAATGGAGATGCTGAAGAAAAGGAAAGCGACTGAATGAAGTGTCATGTCAGAAATCAACGGTGCAACGTGTGATTTGAGAAAACATGACTACTTTACAGAGACAGGGTGTCATTACGGCATCACAGTAATACGATGCTTTGACAACTGCTGGGTCTAACATATCATCATTGCATTAAGGTGCACTGGCTTAGTTGGGGGAAGGAACAGAAAGGATTTCTTCTTTTAATAAGAAATATTTTAAGGTCTGCTTGGTTAACCTAGTGGATGAGATCATTAATTGCAAAGTAAGTATTGCTAATCCTGTCCCATACATGCACATACAAAACTGTTATTATGAATTAGGTCTGTATTAATAAACACTCATGTACAACCATGTAATAAAGAGTGTTTTGTGCAAAACAGAATAGCTATGGCTTTCTATATTCATTTATTTTATTTTTGACAAATGTTGAATGCTTTATTACTTTTTCTAATCTCTTCTTTCATTTTTTCTTGAAACCTTCACCACTTCACCTTGGTCAGGGAAAGGATGCAAGCTAATGGCTTCTTCCAGAGCAGCTGTCATAGCCACTAGCAGTGGGAACAGAAGCAGCAATGCTTCAGGCCATCATGTTGCTACCAGCAATGGCCTGAGTTAATTGATGATTGGCAAAAGAGGATCAAGCTTCCCAAACAGTTATTATTTGTCTATATGCAATTTACTAAGCCCTGCTAAAGCACACAAGGCAGTAGAAGACTAAACTACTTTGTTCCTTTTTAGTTCAACAAAACAAAACAAGCCATTAGCTAAGCCCCTTCACATTTGCACCCAAGAGGCCATAATTAGTCTGGTTCCTATGTTGCTTTTAAAAAGCAAAGTTTCCAAGTGACTGTCTTGTAACAACTGCATGCCCTCCAAAATGAGAGGAAATTATTTTAACCTTTCCCCACTGCACACACATATTCATTATTGCTTCCCTTTCTGCTCCAAGTTGATTCCCCGTGCTTCCTGGTTGATAAACTTTGTTAACAAGAAGGAAATGATCCTGCGATACCCCAATGTGTTTCAAATTATGACTGTTGACAGCTTCTGCATTTAAGGATTATATCTGATGCAACAAAGCATACTAGTGTAATCTATCTTTAGCTCATTTCCTTGGACCTATTTCAACTGAGGGTGAGCATCTCTTGTTTATAGCTCTAAATACTGTAAGTGAGCAACGGGCAAATCAATAAAACTGTTAAATGCATAATAATACTGTGTAATTACTTACATGATGTTTTGCATAATTAACTGTCTGAGGTGTTTCTTGATATAATGGATACTCACTGTATGGAATAACCTATAAGCCTATAAAACACACACTGTTTATATGAACAGAAATTATGTTTAAAACTTTCATTCTAATAATCCAAATCAGGCTCTGGCACTATATGACAGAACGCCTTCCTTTCCTGTCAAGTCCAAATCAATTCTTATGGCATTACTCTATAACTAACGTGATTTCACTGATGATAACTATTACCCTGATTACTTGGAAGTAATGTAGTAATAACAGAAATATACTTAAACAAACTAGCACTATTTAATCAATATTATTGAGACAAACTAAGTGTTTTAATAAGTCTGTACAGATGCATTAATGCAGGTTTAATTAAATGTATCCTTAGACATGTACAAGCTCTGCAGCATACAGATCCTATGGTTCGACAAACCATAACATAACTCTTCAAATCACATCTCAGTTTAAAATCTGAAGCATTTATAGCCAAAAATTTATATCTTTTGTTACTACAAAATGATTGCTCTTTACATCAGGTACTCTTTTGGAAACAAAAAGGTCAACAGGGAAGAATATTGAGGACCTTGCACCTCTGAACCAAAGCACCAGACATCTGAACATGTGCCAGCCCTTAGTAACACAGTTGTCCAGTACATTAAATATATGTCACTACAACACACTGTTTAAAAAAAAAATCTCCAACTGAAAGGCAATAAATAAAGCTGATACAAAAAAAATCACAAAACTGACCTTTACTAGTGTATACATGTATGCAACAACTATCCTATCAGTTGTGTTGTACACTGCTACTAACAGGCCACCACTGCAGAAACCTTCCTGCCAAAAAGACTTGCCTACTTCTACAGATTTTTCTGCCTTTTAAATAGAAATATAGATCAATACTTTTTTGTATGCTCTGACAGTTCAGTTTTCAAATACTCAAAAGAAAGGCAAATACTAAAGAGAACGGAACACAAGAAGTGGATGACAGTTTAAATGAAAATCATTCTGAAATGCTTGAAAATCATATATAAAAGGGATACATGGCTTTGTATTTTTGCATATAATATATTATGGCTGATATAACTTAAACCTCAGTAAGTAGTTCAAATTCTTACTTGATTTTTAGTTTTTTCTTTTCTCTGTCAAACACTTACACACAGTAAGAACATTATTGTTTGAACTTAYAACTGGTATCATTAAAATACAGGGCTTTTGACTCACCCTCATGTTTACTGGCTTGAAGCCCAACATTACATATTTTCACTGAAGTACTACTTAAAAGCCTCAAAAGAGTCAGCTCTTCAGCGTTTGGAGAATTGTGCAAACTTATACTAAGAGATTCCCCATGTCCAAACAGTTTTAATGGAAAGACTGAAATGTGACTATTAGAATGAGGGCCAAGCCTCATCATAGGAAAACTGGTACATCGATCGGGAAAAGCAAGATTTTATTATACTTTATTTTCAAACTGCAGACTAACACTTTTATCTCATGTCACATGCTGGAACACAGTGAAAACTCTGGTTAAGAAGCCAGGTGTTTTTTCTGTGATGGAACATCATTTCAGTTGAGGTTATACTCCACTGGTATCAGGTGGAGGCCACCTGATGTCTCTAGCCCCCAGAGGATACGGTAAAGTGTCAAGGAGTCTTCTGTTTATTAATTGTGGGGATTCTTTTTTACTAAGAGAAATCAACCGAATAGCAAAAATAAATCAAATGCTCTATTTAGCTACTTCAAGGGAGAAATATACAAAACTTCAAAAATAACTAAAGATTTATTCAACAACATAACAGGCTTTCTTAAGAGGGATTATTTTGAAATGATTACGGCATCAATAGCAGTTACTTGGACCAGTCAGAAAGCCAGTACTACAGATCACAGAGACATAGCTGTTGTTCATCACTTTTCAAAAGGAAAAAGAAGAAGAAGAAATTGCCTTCAGTCCCAAGACAGATTCAAAGTTTGTATCATCAGAGTTTCCACAATTAAATCAGTGATTTTCTTCCATCTCTGAAAGAAGAGTGTAGGTGTGCGCACACTGTGTACCTGTACCTGTCTCATTACCCAATTCCCTCAGTGACTTTCTATAGATTTACGATAGAAGAAATATAATTTGTTAGCCAGTTAAATTGGAGGAACAATTAGAAAGAACATACCAGAAATAGTATCAGAAAGTGAGCATCTTAAAGACTCAGGACTGAGAGTTACAAAGCAAGCGATCCTTGCCTCACCCCTCACTCAGCTAGTTCCCGAGTGTGTCTTTCTCTCCTCCCAACCACACACCACCAGCTTTAAAAACCCCCAAACACACACACAAACACACACACAAGCAACTAAAAAACTACTTGGCAAGTTGGAAAATGACGTTTTCCAGCAATCAGTGTTTAAGTGAATGTTTGTCCCAGTGTGTTACACCATGCTGTCAGCTAGCAGCAGGGAGTCGTTGAGTTGTTACTACATTTGATTTGACTGCCAGTAGGAAGCTTTATTTCTACCAACTGTTAGTTGCCAGCTCTCAGGATCTTCTCTTACTTTGAGAGGGTTGTTGTTGTTTTTTTAATATAGTCTATTATTTTTCTCTTTCACTCTGAAGACTCTTAGCATAGGGAAGAAGAATCTCCACATCACTCTCTATTACAGCAGCCAGTCTACTTCTGCTGGCCGCCTTATCTGCAAAAAAGTAATTGCATTAAGGCATCTATAGCTTGGTCCTGACACACACCACATTAGAAAAGGGATTTTTACATCTGGACACAGGAATGAGAGATGCAAAAGATGGGTATTACATAAGCAAGCTGAAGCAGTGGAATTTTAGTCTGATCTTTTCCAAAAAATATGGGATTAGAGGCTGCAGGTATATGTATGGAAAGATAACCTGGGTGGGTTTTTCTTGCAAAGAAAGCATTTCTTATCCAGATCTTTACACGCTTCCCAGATACAGTTTTTGGTAGTTCTTTTTGTTTATTATTCATGTACATTCTGAAAGGTTTCTCATCTATCAAATGGGATTCTATAACTTTAACAGTTGTTTATAATGCTTCCCCTTCCTACAGAATGATGATTTTGATAATTAGGATCTAATTATAATGGATTGGACAACAACTTCCAACAACGAAAAGCATCCTTAGAAAAATGAAAGCATATGCAGGAACGGTATAGGGAGGTGGGGGGGAGGGGAGCAAAACATTCCTGTGAGACAAGCTGAGAACTCAGGCTGAATGGAAAAGTAATTAACACTAAAGAGCTAAAACTGTAATTAAAGAAAATTTCATTAAAGGGAGGCAGGTGATTCCACTTTCCTAAATATGACAAGGTGCCGTATAAAAATAAAATAGCAGCCCGTTTCAGTGAGTGGAACAGGAAAGCCATGTCTTTAACCAGATCAAATTCTCGAAATTGGCTGTCAAGACGGGATTGTTGTGATTTATACCCGTCTATCAAGCGCATGAAAGAGAGAGACAGGAGAGGAAAAGAGGCAAGCTGCTGTCGCTTCCATTCGCAAAGCACCTTTAATTTCCACAGCACCATCTGTTACCAAATCTAATTCACATTCCCTCCTAATCTGGTTTAGTTCCGTAATACTAATTCTTCCACTACTCTTATGAACATGGCTCTCAATAAAAAGCTTTGGTTCTGGGTTGGTAAGAAATTGAATATTATACAGTAAAGGTTCTGGTGACTTAAGTGAAGCATGCTGTCCATTAAAATGCACTTCTGGTAAAGGGATTTGTTTCCAGTCACTGCAGAGATATGGAATTGCTCACAACTGAGAAAACCATGGAGGGATGATAGGGGGAGGGGAGGGGAGAAGAGGAAAAGAAGGGAAAAAAGAAAAACAAAAAACAAAAACCAGCCAATGGTAGGAAAGCAGGCTGGGGACATGAAAGCAGAGGTTGTCATAAAATACAATTGTTGTCAAGTTCAGTCACTTTCAGTACTGGCTATAAAATCATTTTGTCATGGTCTCGTATCGAAAGCTTGAAACTGTATTTTTTGTTAAGGAACTGAAAGGAGTGAAATGTAAGATTCTACACAGCGGAAAGTATTGCTTTCAAATTATGAGATGCAAATGCACATAAGAAACCAAAAAGGTAGGAACAAAAATTCAACCCTGTTTAAAAAACAGTCTCCCAAATGCCCGTATGTCAGCAAATGCCATGGTATTACTCTTAGCTGTGGGATGAGGACAAATATCCCAATCACTTTGTTTGGAAAGAAGGTAAAGGGCCAGGCCTTTCCCACAGCTAAGCATGTTCAGAAAAGTAGCCTGATCTACAAGGTCTACAAGTAATTCAGCTTTTTTCTTGGTTAATGCACAGAGTTCCTTGACTGGTCTCTCTTGGAATCAACAGGAAAAAAAAAAAAGAAAAAAAAAAAGACCTAAGCAAATATTATTACTAATACTAATACTATCATCATCATTACATTGTGGTAAAATTTATTAATAATAACCATCTTTTACTTTTTGATTTGAATGCAGATCTGAAATTGCATTTCCAAGGAGTTTAGAGTACCATTATCTCCTTTTTACAGTTGGGTGAAAACAGACACAGAAAGGTAAAGAGTTGCCTAATGCTACTCCACTGGCCAATGACACAGAATGGAAGAGAATCAAAGTACTGCAGGCTCCAATGCAATACATTTTGCATGATTTCTCCTTTTTTTGCAATGGCTTTAATGAAACCACACCTTGGAAGTGTGAACATTTGCTTCTAATCTGGAAACTTTCCTTGAACTTTCAGAAATTAGACCTTTGCTATTTTTAATTACATAGGTTTTTCTAAAATGAAAATTTATTTTAAGGCTGACTATGATTAAAAACAGTTATAGACTAAATTAAACCTCTTCTTATTCCTACATTAAAATGTTTATTTTTCTGTTAAAGTAATTCAATTTCTTTGTGTGTAGCCTTCCCCCCTGCAAAAAGCCTATGGCAAGAACAGCTTTAGCCAGCACACAGAGTAATGTGTGAGCAATGTGTAGCTGTGAATAGCCCAAGGTTTTTATGCATTTTTTTTAAGATACAAAATAGGCAGGCAATACCAGGAAAAAATATTGTGATAAAATAAGAATATTATACAACATGCAAAAGAAAGTACTAGTGTTCACTATATGAAGGAGTAATGTATAAAAAAAAAATCCTGGTAGAAGAAAAGATTACAAATGTGTAACTGCTATGAAACATCCTTGAAAGGAGATGTGAATTCTGAAGAAGTCTCCTCCTCAAATATTACTGTTTGATTCACAAATTGCTTCAATCATCTGAATAATTTTATAAACAGTGTAGGGTTTGCTACTGTAATGGGAGGAGTAGGCAACAAACAGAATCAAATCTGTTCCAAACACAGCACAATATTTGCCATTCATTATGGGTCAAAAATCTGGATACAGAGGAATAAACTCAGGGACTCTAAAAATTTACAGTAGCTAATGATGTTACCCCTCAACCCAGCAACCGAATTCAGAGGGTCTCAGGTCCTGATACTCTGACACGTAACATGCAGGTAGATTACCGTAATCTACTGCACCCAAGAAAAACCACAGTGACATCAAAGGACTCAGTGGGCACAGCAGTCTATCTTTTTTATGCTCAAGAGTTTACATGATACAATTCCCTGTTGTCAATGCACAACAATACTACACTATAAAGACCCTTAACATCTGCAAATGAAAACTGTAAGGAAAGTTAATCTCTTTCTTTGAATTTATTCTCTTTGCTTGCTTATTTATCTTGATTCTGGAAACACTGGAAATTAAAAGTAGGTTACAAAAAAAAAAAAGTTGGGTACATTACTGATGACCAAAGTCATCATGTATTGAGTTAAATCAGAGAATTTATAGAAGAAAAATCTAACCAGCTTAAGTCTTTTCTAGTCTGTCTTGGATTTTAATGTGTGATTACAGATCTTTAAAAAAATAAAAAATAAACCTTTGGCTTTTCACAGTTCCTTGTTCTTCACATATTACTATGTGCAATTCAAACCTATTTATGCCACTGGGTTTACATGTCAGCAATTTGCCTCTGGATATAAGCAGCAAAGGTCAGGTAGGAACTAGCATTAATGCCTTTCACTTTAAAAATGTTTGCTTGACTCCAGTAAGTTTGCAGGATGAGCTTTTCACCAAGTCCTGGAACAGTCTTTATTCTTTTTATCTTTTGCCCTTCTATTTTCAGTGAGAGTCACCGGGACAAAAGAAGAAAATTCAGCATGTTAAAGAAAAATCATCTAAAGTAATAAATGTGTACCAGCCTATGTGTTACATTCAGAACAAGCATGTTGCTACTTGTAATTGTGAAGCACTCATATCACTATACTGCAATTATTATGTGCTGAACCCTGTGGTCATCACTCAGGTAAGAATTCTCTGAGGGATTTGTCCAAGAAAAGCTTTACAAGAACAGACCAGGATAAATTACTTCATATTGTGCACTGTAAATTTCAGTTATATTTTGCTAAAAGACTTGCTTTAATTATTTTAACAATATAAAGTCTAGATCAGAAATGTATGCCTTGTAGATCTAAAACTTCCGCTTAAGTTTATTGTATTTGGGTAAGCAACGAATGAAAGTCTGGCCTGAAGTAAACACTGTGTTCAACCATTAAACTAGATCAACCAACACATTTGATCCTGAAAAGTTTTGTGCCTCACTAGTTTCAGTGCAAGTTCAGGCCACTCAGCAAACTAAGTGATCCCCTGTACGATAATACATTAAATGATAATTTTACCAGATTAGACTTTACATTTTATATTGTGATATGACTGAGTTCTGGAATAAAAAACAGTCTGCATTTCACTAAGAATCTGCCTAGAATATACACCAAATCTGTACCAGTCTTGAACTGGTTCTTTGCAAAGCAGACATCTGAAAACAGCTGGGTCTTACATTACTGCATCCTCATAGAATGAATTTCCAGGAGCTCTAAAAAAAAAAAAAAGTTATGAGCTACCAAGATAAAGCCAATACAAACTCACAACTTCAACTGTCCAAAGTTGGAACCTTAGTAACTTGAGGGTGTTTACGGAAATCAGCATAAACACCTAAAGAGCACTCTCATCTACCTCTATATCAAATATGCTGTCAAATCTAAAATGGGACATCAACTGAAACATCTGTCACAGGACAACAAATAATGATAGTCAAATGGTGATGTGTGATTGGTTTACTGTACATTATATAGAAATTGTTATCCTACAGGTTTTATTAAATATGAGAGTTTAAGATTTATGTTATGGGTGATAAGGTCAAGAATGCTGTAAAAGTGAAAAAATATGGCAACAGAATGCAGTACATCACCAGTAGGATAATTATTTTATATAAAAAGTTGGCATTCTTAGACTTCCCACACATAGTCATGAAATTCATATATTCAAAGGAGTCATAATAATAACCTGTCAGCTTGTGGTGATAGATATGTTTTTAATCCAAACGACCAGAATCTCCAGTCTACCTGTCATAAAAGGACACAAAAAATTGGAATTTTCCTTTTATAATTCCTTAAGTTGAAAGGGAAAAATGTGGAAGCATGATAAGTAGCTCAGTCCGGTGGTCAGATGGACAGGCAGTAGTAAAGTCAGTATGAATAAAATGCATTCACTAACGCTATTTTCACTTGTTACACATTGAAACTCAGAGACATAAGATATTTGCCTTTGACTTCTCAAGTATACCCTTATATAATCTAAATTATATTACATACAATAAGGGATTACTATAAAGACTAAAAAGTGCATTACACTATTCAGATGTCATCTGAAAGCATTCCTGGACAAACAAGCACAGAAGATCAGCTACAGGAGCATCTTATTGACTTGAGGTACTTGTCTCTAACAGTTTTCTATTCCTAACTTCCACACTACCAGAAAGGAGTGCCCGACCCATATACTTTAATTTATAAAAATTCACTCAATCAAGCAGCCCTAGCAGAAATTTAATAAATATATCAGTCCCCTCCGATATAGGAGAAAAGGAGGATAACTCCATAGCTTTCTCCTGTCACCTCCACCCACCACGCATACACACCCGCACCATGCATTTACCACATCACCACAAATCTTCCTCAGCTTGCATCCTTCCAGGGTTAAAAATGGCAAAGAAATTTAACTAAGTTAATTTTAACTGCTGAAAACGTAGGCAGACTGCTCAGTTATTTCATTTTAAAAAATCTTCATTTTCCCATCTGTGTTATGGCAATTTTATTACACATTCGGCAAATTTACAGTAACAAGATGTTCCCCTGACAAATTAATCACTTTCCAAGCATTTTATCATATAAATAAAATATCACCTCAAGAGAGAAAATCAGCTCAATCAGTTGATTTAACCCATCTTTCGGGGAACTCGTCTGAAACAGATTGAGCGCATTTTTTCTGAAGAGGGACTGCGCACACATCCTCCTGGACTCCCAGCTCATATGGTGAGGTTTTTGAAAAGAAAATATTTAGAGCTAGCTGATAGCGTGCAAGATTTTTACCATACTGTAGGAACTACATTGCCGCAAGGACAGACCTCTGTCAGGAGCAAAGATTTAGAGAGTACCTCATTTAGAAGTTGGTACTGCCTGTGACTGATGAGGAACTACATTTCCCCTTAGATCACTCTGATATCTTCATTTCCGTAACACTTCGCTGGTGGTTTGCAACAGTCATAATAATAAAATAGTTCTTTCTTTTTATGGTGCCAATCTACTCCAGTGTTTTAGGAATCCCACAATAAAATAACAGCTAAAATTCCAACTAGGTTTGCAGCTGGTCAAACCTTGTTTGTTTGTTTTCTTCTTTACATTTCCCCTGCACTTTTAAATCATTTTGGAAAATAATTTTGGTAATTAGGAAAAATAGGAGATGGCAACATTAAAGACGAAATATATGAACAACGGAGAAGTGGGTTCAGCTTGAGTTTTAGCAAACTAATCCTTAAAACGATTCATTGCCTTTCTGGAGAGAATCTGTCACTGAAGCAATTTAACCTCTCTGCCATTTAACCTCTCTCCTTTTGCCCTGCTACCAGCCCGCCTTCTCCTTTTTATTCAAGGACTGCTAACAATGAGTAAAAACAAGAAGGCCGAGTTCTGTTTATGTGACTAGAACCTAAAGTTGTTTTAGTCAAATAAGACTACCTTTGTGACATTTTATCTGGAGTTCATATTAGAATTTCCTTGCTCCTTTATTAATACAGGCATTTTGTATTTATTCTCAAACTCTAAAGAAATATGAAAGCAAACCACCTTTTTGCCAGAAGTACTGCCAGACAATACAGATACATAATTCTTGCAACATGACGATACTCTTCAAAGAAATAATTATACTATTCTCTACAATACAGCTGTGGGTGCTAAGCAAAAGAGAATCCAATTCACACATCTGGACAGTCTTTGTATCCCTTATGTTTTACTCCCCCAGCAGAATAGTAACTTTACCTCCCAAATACTAACAAATGAAAAATGCATATAATTTACAATGACACTATTCCCTATCCCACAAGTAGGATAATAGTGTGTTTCATGGAATGCTATTATATAGCAACATAAATGCTAGTATTTGCTACTTAGCCCATATAATTAATAATGCTGCAAACAGTCATATTAATACCGAGGGATCAGTATTAAAAGCTGCAAGCTTTGTATTGCTAAAGTTTTATCAGAAAGGAATTTCTAGATGAACAATGATGAATTTGCATACAACCACAACATTTCATATCCTACATGTAACTTTTACTTCCTAAACATTCCTTTTCTAAGGTAGTTTTTTAAGAAAAATAAGGACTCTCAGATCATGTAACACAAAGAAGCATAATCTCAAACAAAGAACTCTGATCACATGTCAGAGCAATTTTGACTCTTCAGATGAATGCTGAAAACTTCAATTAAAAAAAAAGGAAAAAAAGCCAAACACAAGACAATTAATTACAATAGTTGTTAATCTTACACTTTATCTGTAGGCAAAATTTTAGCATTTGTTGGGCAAGATTTGAGTGAACCAAGCAACTGGAAAAGGTGTACTACTCGTTGACCCTTTTCTCCAAACACTTAGCTAGGAACTTGACTATGTGGATCAAGTGACTTATGCAGGCAGGTTTTGCAGGACTGGGTCCGAAAATTCAGTGTTTCATTTAAGGAACAGCTTAATTCTATAGCTATCACTAGTAAAAAAGGGCAGTCAGAACGTGAAGTATGTGCCATGGGATGTTTTCTTCTTTCCTTGAAATGTAAAAACCAAATATTTTTTCCCGTTCTAATTAATGTATATTTCTAAAAGACTTGGAGCAGCTGGACCCTTAAGTCAATGGAAGATATTCTAATCTCAATCATCACACATAGATCAACCACTTTGGATCTAAAGATAATTGAAGGCAGTGCTTTCCTTGAGCAGGAAAGTGTAAAGTTCAAACACTGCAATGAGGAAAAAATACAAGGAAAAGGCATCACTTTCTCCTCACTTACATCTTTAAAACCCAGCAAAATTCAGTGAGTTTGAGTAACGTCAGAAGACAGCTGTAAATACAGCATCCTGGCAGGTACTGAACAACCAGCTACCAGTGAAGCCATTGCGGAAGTGGGTGAAGTTGATTCCACACAGTAAACACTCAATTCCTTCCAAGATTCAGCCCTCCTGGTTACCGGATCTGGCCAGCCATTTATTAAAACTTATGTAATATTGAACTCAAAATATAACAATACAAAGCCACTCAGAAAAGAAGGGCAAATCTTGCAGGACTCATGTATGACAGAAAGCTCCAGGATCCGAAGCAACCTCGAAGAATGGCAGAGCACCAGGAAAGGTTAGCATCATTATATACCTGATTATAGTGGGTCTCTTGTTCCTTATTTAATCCAAATTTTGACTAACATCCATGCAGTCTGGCAATATCTAAATAAGGCAAGGTGTCTTCATTAGGTGCACCTTTCGCAGCCTGCTGGTGGACTTGAACAATCTTGCACATGGCATTTAGATGCCATGGCCTGAATTTTTGACATGCATGGAATTCCTTCAATCAGCCTTTAAATCAAAGATTAAACTCCTCCTTTGACTATCACGTCCTTGCCATTCTGAGGTAACCACAAATCCTTGTATACACCATAAAATATTTTAATCAATTCTTTTTTTTCCTGCAATTGTTTCCTGAGATACCATGAAACACATACTGTACATCTAAAATCATTTAACAGTAGAGACAATCTACAGGGGGAGTGAGAACTCAAAGCCCAGGAAAGTTAAGAACATAGAGTTCAAGTTATTTTCAAAGGTTAAATTAATCTTCAGTTAACTATATCTTTGTGAATCACATTTTTGATGGAAGATGAATATTCATACTAATTCAGATACTTTAATACAATCTCCAGGATCTCAACTTTTGCCAATAAAAAATCTTTGGTCTGAAGAAGACACAAAACAGAAAACCTTTTAATTTGAAAGATGACAAAGTGGATTATTGGTTAGTTACATGTGCCAGTAGGGTGATCCATTACCATGGACATTCTACCGCAGGGAGATGATGTTGCCTTAACAGTAGCTAGAGCCTTATTGGCTTTAAAAAAAAAAAAAAAGGTTTTGCATGTGAATTGAACTTAATAGGTTTGACATGGACTAACCTTAAAGAATCCAATCCACTCAAATCCCTTTGAAGGCTGCAGCTGAATTTCATGCAAATCTTAGAGAAGTAGCCAGGCTGTTAGGATTTCAAGATGCTATGTCCCTTTCTTCTGGAGATCTAAAACCAGGCAAAACAATGACACAAAACCCTCCCACCATTTCAAGAATACCTGTTAAGAAGCTCCTGCTTTTATTCTTTAGCCCAGGGAAGTTTGACATTAAAAATTAGAAAGCAAGAACAATCTGCAACCAGAAAACATATGCAAATATGAATCCTACATTTTTATTTTTTAAATATAGCGCTGGAATAAATGAATGTTTCCCCCATTAAAAAAAAAAAAAATCTGATACACACTGTTGTGAAAATGTTTAAGACAGAAGGATTCAGATCAAATTCCTATGCTTAAATATAACACTAATTGATTTTTATGTTTTATAAAAATAATTCAGTTTTAACAATAAATAATAACCCACCATAGTCTAAACCTTTTGGTGGTCATTTTGAAAATGAAGAAAGCAGTTATTAAATAAACCTATTCATTTTTCAAGGCCACTGTACTTTATGAATTTCATAATGGGGGTTTGCTCAGCCCCATTAAAAAATAGTTATGAGATTTAAGTGTTCTATGTATGCTTATACAGAAACAAAAGCAGATAGATTTTGTCTGCATAATAATATATATACACTTGTGGTTGGAAATTATTTGACAGTTGGATTTAATCTTCACCACAGACATGAGAGAAAAAGCAAAAAGGAGAATTTTTGTCAACTTCTTTTCCTCCTAGAATAAAATACAGATGACTACAAATAAAACTAACTATAACCAAATCAAAACCACACAATGTGTATAAAGCACCTATGTAAAGTAGTTCTAAATTCTTGATTAACAAAGGGCACAGAAAGCCCTTAAAGGAAATATTTTATTTCTGCTAAATTAATACCTAAAAGCATTACATTTCATCAGTTTCACTTAGGTTTAAAGTCCCAAAAGATTCTCCTCCTGAAACTGGCTATATTTTATGTGCAAACCAGGCTGAGAGCTATCTAAATCTAGATAAAACTCATTGGCTTGTAATCTTCACAATGATCTATACATCTAAATCTATATGCAAATCAAATGCTCTCATGCATTAACACATTCCAAAGCATCTAGGAGTAAGACAGCGCGCTCTCTCTCACTGCCCCCCCTTCCTTTGCTCCTCTCCCCCTCTCTTTATTTACACTAGCTACCTAAATAATTCACACTGCCTTCTTTTCAGCCTGAATGTTCTTCTGTTGAAGCCTGCAATGAGCTATTGCAGTAACCAGATGGACACATGAATGCAGCAGGTGGGACAGATGGCAGACCGCCCTGTCTGACGCTGGCTGCCTCAGCTTGGACTGCCTTTTCCTTCCAGGTACATTATCATCAGTGTAGCAGAAAGCAGTATGCAGAGGGAAGAAACCTTTACATACAATACTATATGAATTAGTTAAATAAATGACCAGATGCTTATTTGCTTTTTGTAACAAAATGTAATTTTCTTAGAGTGCTTAAAAGCATTTTCTGTCTTTCCTTAAAGCAGAAAAGTCTGTTCTCCAGCAAGCCCACGAGAGGTGCACATAAAATAAAATATGCCTGAAACCTTATAAAGAACTTAAACTCACAACTTCATGAAAATTTTCATTCAGCTTTAGTTTCCAAATATGTCTGCCCTTTTACAGGTAAATGTTTTAATTTTTTGTTATAAAACAGTATCCTCTGGTATATGGAAACAGATTTTAGAGGAAATCTTATCAGTTATTACACATGCAGTAAAAAGCCTCATTTTCCATCTGAGCATCTGTGTGGTATGTTCCTTGACTAAATTTCTTTTGCCTCTAGTTTCAAGAGACATAAAATGAATAGTTTATTACAAAATATTTGTTTATGTTTCTTTCATAGAAGCAGCAAGAGCTGAAGCAATAAGTCTTTGTTTGACTGCAAATTACCATTTTAACATGTTGCCTTCCTCTTTGGAACAGTGGGCAAAACACTGGGAAGGTGACAGTAAAAAATATATATATAATGTGGGTTTTAATCAGAAACATATGAAACCAAGAAAAAAAAATATCTGGTGACACATCTGGCAGTCTGACTGGCATCAATATCAGTTTACCACAGAAGTTATTCTTTTCATAAAACTTACTGCTGCTTATTTGAACAGCAGTAAGTTAACTTTATACTCTTCAAATGAGCAAGTGATTGATTCAGTATATTCATTGAAATTAGTGTTTCAAAGAAAATTATTAAAAATCATACTGAAAACATCAAAAGTGTGTACATGGTCAATTAGATGCTCTGTGTAATCTTTTGCTATCCAGATTTGTCTCTCCCACCACTTTCCTAGCCCTCACGTTATGTCAACGGTAACAGCCTGTGCTGCTCCCTTGTTCGTCTCCCCTCCCTTTCATAGTGCTTCTCACTCTACCTTCTTTTCATTAAACACACCTTCTCTGAACTGACATAAAGGAAACCACCCACCTCTCCTTCAAATGCCTTCTCCTGCTAGATTTCTGCTGATCTACAAGAAAACAATCCATGCTCCATTGTTAGGCTGAAGTTAATACTTTTTTTTTAATTAAAAATATACAAACAGATGCAAATTTTACACAGGTGTATATGCATACGTACACAGTACGGCTGCATTTGCCGTATTAACAAACAAACAAAAAGGTATTTTATCCTTTTCTCCAGCTTTTGTGAATTGTTTGTATTTGTAGTCAAAGCTCTTGAATAGGAGCTACTTACATACACTCTACACTGACTAGCACAACAGGCAGCCTCTAGATACTATCTTAACAGAAATACTAAACAGTAACAGAGTAAATAATATGGAATCGAATTGCAATTTTGTTCTACTGAGTCAAAATATCGTAGTTTTTAATCAGAACAAGCAATTACATGATATTGAAGGTATAAAAGGCATAAAAAGTATAAATTGAGATACGCTATGTGTTAGATTCTGCTCCCTCTGAAAGTACTGGTATGACTGGAAAAAGAACTGATTGTATACAAACTTGCACAGCTAAACGAGGACTGGTCCAAACTGGCAACTAAAGCCTGAAACAAACACAAACCTCTCTCTTCAGATTTAAACACCCTCAGTAAAGACTCTTTCATACTAAACATAACAATAGAGCAACTAGTTTCAGCTGGCACAGGGAGAAGGCAGAAATATTATCAGAAAGTCTACTCCTGTATATTTCCAATCTGGCAGAATCCAGAAACTACGGAAAATCTCAAGAGACGGACTGCTTTCATGGGATTCCCTCACTGATTTTGAGGCCAAAAATGTTAAGCACTTTGGATAAACTTTGGCTAAGCAGCGCAACTTCTGTATGCTTATGTGTCCTAATTGAAAATCCTCAACTTTAAGGTTTGCTCTAACCACATCTCAGAAAAGAACTGAAAGAATTCAGGGATCACACATGCAAGCTGCCAAAATTATGTAGCAGAGTTTGGTAACAGCAGCTTCTAGAAATGGTGAACTACATATTATCGTCTTCAGAAAAGCATTTCAAGTTATAGTAAACAGTTTACAACATCGCAGAGAGATAGTAAAACGAGTGCACTTTAGAACCAATTTACAAGCAGTATCACACCAGTCAGGATTTCATTATTATGATAAAACCTGCTTTCTCAACACAAATAGAGGAACAGAACTCAGCACAGAGGAACACCCTCTTTAAAAATAAAACTCAGAGCTACTGCCAGTTTATCACAAACGAATGCACACACTGTTGGAGCTATATTTCTAGAACAAAACTGTTATTTTAAAAGGTGTATTACACTGGTAAGCTTGTTTCACTAGTGATAAAAAGTTGTGTTAATACAAAAAAGAATTTAAAATCTCCAAGCCTTCTGTTTTCAACAGCAAAAAACTATTCTCAGTACTGAAACTGTTCATTTAACTATATGTGGGAAAACACAGTGGAAGAAAGAATTAAATAATTCATATTGTAAGGCCACAAGAATGATACTGGCTTCTTTCTAGTTTGGACATATTTTCACAATTTAGATATTATTTAAAATACTTATTTTTAATGGACTTCTTAAATCCACTAATTTATAAGGTGATGTGATTATGCAAGATATTTTAGAAAATTAAGTCTAGACTGCTTTTGCTTTCAAATGAACCAATTCAGTTCTCTTTGACTTCAAATTTAATCTTAAACTTTGAATGCAAACTTCCTACTTTGTGTAATGCTCACCATTGCTTTGTGGATACCACGAATAAACAAAGCCCTGATCATCTGAAGCCTGAGATAGCAGTATCCCCTCAAAAATCACAAGCTCATACCTCTATAAAAAGAGGTGCATATGGACATCTTGATAGCAAAAGGAGTTGAGTTGCACAGCTGTCTGTGAAGACAGGATTTTGTCCCCCAAAAAGTAGCTACTGCACACAAATATTTCAGTGAAAATATCTGCGTGCCTAAATACATACCTATAATCTGACAATTTGCAGGGGGGTACTGCTGGCAGGAGAACATTGTGAATGTTCAGAAATCTCACTCTCAGGAAAATAATTGTCAATCCCAACCCTGTGAGAGCATCATAGGGAAGAAGACATAATTATACTTAAACTGGGTTTGGTACAAAGACCATGGAGTTGATTTTCAAAAGGATCAAATTTTCATTAGAGCTCTGCAAACAATAGATCTGATGAGTTTTCCTGAGGCTCAGGTTGTAGGACTTCTGAAAAAGCTAACCACTTCAGGAAAAAAGGAGTTTGGGTTTGGGCTTTTTTCTCCTCTCTCCAACAAACTACATACAGTGTGTAAATGCAGCTTGATAGATACTAACCTCCTTCTGGCCCAGGAATGATAGGAAATAGAAGAAAAAAAAAAAAAAACTCAGTGTAGTAAAATTACACACAATATTTTGAAAAATGATGTCTCCTTAAACATGTATTTATCTAAAACATGAAGATTGCTCAGGTCAGATAAAATACTGATAGCCAAAGAAATGGAAGTAGCTTAGAAACAATCCTAACATAAAAAGAGGTAAATTCTACTTCCACTGCAAATGTATCCTCTATTTTTAATACAGAGCATAAGTGAGGGCAGAATTTGATGCTGACTGTAATGAATATAATAAATACATGATTTTAAAAGCTCCCAAATATGCAACTGCCAAGGAATGGAAGAGCTGCCTTTTTTTTTTTTTTTTTTTTAAAGGAACTGTGTACAGAAGAAATAAACAGACATTAAATCCTACAACGTAAAGGTATAATTTCAAAAAGACAATACAATCTACCTTCTCCCTATGTCAATGACTAAAAAAAATAAACATTAAATGCAGACATTCCGTCCTCCCTTTCCTCTGCTGCAAAAATTGAAGCATTAACTTCAAACACCTTGACATTTGCCACTTTAATACTAACACAGAGGTTTACTCTTAAAAAGGGGACAGGAAAAAAAAAGGAAAAAATGTCTTTAAAAATCTCAGATACATAATAATTCTTGTACTTATTTCTCTGCAGAGGAATAAGCAGAGCCATTTACATAGTCCACTGAACACTGTATAGTAAACATGGCAAGAGTGCTTCTATCTTACTGCCCTTGCAAAATCAAGGCAGGGGTTCTGTTTTTAGTGTACACTCTGGTTCAGTGTTAATCCTGTTTTATGTTGTTCACACCTGGTGCTGACTAGCAGCCTGCTGATGGGCTGTGGTTTGCACTGCTCTCAGACAATTCTGACCAGCTTCAACAGAAACTACTCTACTAAACTGGAAACAAAATCTCAATTGCCGTGCAAAAACTTTAGACGGGAAGAGGTGAAATGCATGCCTCACTTTCCTTACTCTACTACTTCCAACTGTTAGGAATTTAACATTGGGTTTTAAGTGCACGTGTTTATATTTAGTCCTCATGCCTAGCTCTTCCAGGAGTTCTTCTCCAGATAACAAATCTTGTAGGCAAATGTCATGGACACAACCTTTATAAATATATGCTGTGTAACTCACCTTTTCCTTTGCACCCAAGAAAATAATAGGCTTTGCTCTAACAGAATCACCGAATGTTGTTAAAATATCCTTTTGCAAATTTTTAAAGAAATTGAGTTTTGCAGATTTTCTGAGAAACTTTCTTTAACATATTCAGACAGAATTCAAATGTCACTGTTCTAGAAAACAATTTTTTCTTTTTTAATCACAACACTGATCTACACATTTAAACACTTTAAAAAAAGGCCATTAAGTCTGACTTTTCTCCCACCGATCTCAATGGTAAAAAAACACCTATGGCTTCGTTAGTGCAGAAGACTAAATGCTTTGCCACAGACAAAAGGATGATCTGTGATTAGGAAAGAGGTCTGGAATTACATAGCGCACATATCCTGAGAAAGCATAAAAATCAAGGAAAGGAAAACCCCTTAGAATTGAAATCCTCTTTATTGATGTGTTGAGATCAGGGATAAAAATCATGTGCAACTTTACTGACTTGAAGTCTCAGAAGTAGGCACTATTATTTACAACAAAGTTTTGCAGTAGAAAAAAAATCTCTAAAATGGAAGGCAGGACACCCTACTTTCACACCCACTTTATGGTACTCTTTATATGACTAGAATAATATAAAGAAACATCAGTGTATTTGGAAAACAACCCCTCTAAGCCTCCCTTTTCCTCTTATGCCATCTTGGTCTATTTCATTCTACAGAGAAGGAAGTACAAAAATGTTTTTTGTCCAACAGCCAAGTTTCTACATTTCTTAAAACACTATATGAACCTTTTCATAAATAAAATGCTGGTTGAAGGCCAGTCAAGGCAATTCACCCTCTATTAAAATTTATTTTGCATCTCATGGGGAAAGACATGCTGAATGGCCATGACCATCCTTTGTGACTTTTTAATTTTGCATAGAAACTCCAATGTGTTTCTGCCTATATAGCAGGACAATATGCATCAATCAGACATACATATTCTATTCTATAGCTTTTCATCCAGAATTCATCAGCAGAAATAAACCAAGATCAAATAATCTTTAAACAAGTTCAGGATTTCAACCTCTTGTGCAAGTCAGATGTAAAATCAAGAGAAAAAAGGGATCAGTCTTACTTTTTCTTGCCATCTCAGGCTGAAGGTTGTCTACCTCCTCCTCAGTCAATGCAAGACTAAGGATGTTGGCATAATGCCAACACCACTTTTAAGCTCATACAGAAAATATGGTAGTAATCTTAGTATTTCCTGGTCACAGGCCTTTAGGCAACTGTGTATTGGTGCAAATGTCACATGCTGGCAGTGAATTCTTGAACACAGGCTCCATTTCATCATTGATTTCTTCTAAAATACTACCAAATTGTTCATTTTTTAAAATCAGTTATAGGGACTGATCCAGTATCTACTAAAACTAATGGCATTCTTTCATTTTAGTTTTGAATTAGGCCATTACCAGCAAAAGGGAAATATTTTTTAAGACACATGCAAGAGTTTGGCAGCAGGTTGTCCTTTGTGTCTTCGAAAAAATCTCAGCTAACTTATCTGACGCTGTGCAAAACCCACAGTAGTTTCGTCAAACAGTTGAATCTGCAGTATTCCTATTCCATCATTACCTAGTGGGGGGGGAGCCCCCTCTCCCCCCCACCATCCATACATCTGGCTCATTCCACCTAAGAAATTTAATACATGCTAGAAAAGAAAGATACAAAAAGCTTTCAGAAAAAAAAGTACTTCAGAAGGGGGCTTTTAATATTGCCAGGTGGCTTTTGTGCAAGATGATAAAGTTCACTTAAATGATAGGATACTTTGTTTCAGCAGCAGCAGCAACCTACATATTGTCTAGTATTAGTGGCTGACGTGTATTGTTGATTCCAAAGCCAGGCTATCATCGTCTGTGGAAAGAAAAAAAATTGGCACTCTCTGCCAACCTCGCTACCTGCTGCCTTCAAGCGCTGTTTTCGAGTATGGTCTCTTCATAAAAAAAGTTAAGACTACTTTATTTTGATTATACTGCTTTCCCCAGGCAGGAATTTTTATTTCAGTTTGAATCTTTAAACCATTACATTTTCAGTGATGCATTTTTATATTTACAGTTGACATCTTCATAGAAGAATGAAACCTTTGAGAAACAACTCTAAAGCATGAAGGTTGCCTGCAGTAAGTACTTAAATTATTTTACACCCAAATAGAACCAGTTGTTTTTAGCTAAAATTTAATAAACCTTAAATCAATGACCTTTCCTTTACTGAAAGCCTGCACTTGTAAAAACTAACTTTCCCAAGAAACATATTTTGGTGAGTAAATGCCAAACAAAAGGCTATTTAAATCTGAACACTTTGTCAATTTATAGCTTGTGAACATTCAGTTCCTAAATTCCCAACTGCTGCCTAATGTATAGAACAGTGGTGCCTTGGTTAATCGCATACCATTGATTTCAGAGTGTCACAGTGATCTCATTGAGAGCAATCAATAATAATCCAAAATCAATCAAATCTGCTCTTGCACTATCATTCATCAAATCTGAATTATCCCCAAATTAATTGTAGGCACATGAGAGAAAAAGAGCCTGGAAATAAAAAAAAAAAATAGTTACAAAAATAAAAATCAGTAAACTTTGAAAAGATAACAGTGCATGCAATCATGCTTCACACCTTCTGGGTTAAGTTAATGATGAATCATACCTTGCCTTTCCAGAGAAGATTCTGAGATATTTTTTTTTCAAACATGAAAATACACAGCAACTGAAGGCAGAGGACATACTACTAAATGATCGAGCATTATTTTACGAACGACCGTGTTATGGGCTGAATTTCAGATGTGTTGTCAGCACATTAAAAAATGCACAAATATGTTACACTGTGAAGAACCGCACATTTTAAGTTAGCCGCTGCACTTAATAGAGCGAGAAAGAATAAAATTACTGAATTTCTGTATCAAAAGCATGAAATAGATGTAGCCACTTATCAAAAGAGCTGTTATTGTTGCTGAGGACTCCCCTCTCAACATATTCACCTGTAATTTTGTCAAGGTAATAAATCCTTCCATTCATTACAGCACACTCAAAACCACCCTGCTATTTAATTTAAATGGAAAAAAGGCCCAAAGTGTCTAAAACATTTACTTTTGCTAATGTAAAAGTGCTGGCATTTTACTTCATTCCTGATAAGCCAGTGCCAGTGGATGTGATTATTCTTTTCTTATTCAAAGCATATCAGTAGTTTGAAAGCACTCTCAATCTTATCAGGTGTATGAACAGCACAGTTACTGAAAACAGTTTGTACTGCTCCTCTCTCTTTCTGCCAGGCTATCAGATAAACCCAACTAACTAACTGTATTTACCCACAGTCAAACATAAGCTGTGTCTTCAATATATTGCAGCCTGTTTCTGGTGTGCTACAGGTTTTCTGCTTGACATTAGCTGCTAACAAAAACACCANAAGGCAGGCCACGCCAAAAAGCATGCAACACAAAAGAGACATGAAAAAATGAGAAAAACAATTTTTTGAAATAAGAACGATAACTTCCGTCTCAACATTTTACAGGTATTTACTTGGCGTTACTTGGAAAAGAGTACAGAAGCAGTGGGATTCAAATATGTTCAAAAGATGTTTGGTGTAGGACTTAAGAGCAAGGAAATAATTTCTATTTGCTTTTTTGTTTATCCTATTCTCCTATCCTCTAGGAGCCATCTCTGATTTGCAATGGCTGAAAAAAAAGAAAGAAAGAAAAAAACAGTTACAATATGTCAGAAAGAATGTAAATGCCTTTACTGTTTTTGTCTGAAGCAAGACCGTGATTTCTCCTGATTCAACCTTTGGCTATTGAAATAAAAATAGTAATATCCACCACAAAAACAAAAAGCAACGCCTCCACAAAATCAGCCCCTCAGCAGCTCTCCTTTTCATTCAGTGTCTTTGGCACTGGATTTTTAGTACTAACTACACAGTAGATCTTTTATCATGATGCCTTTCAGAAAGGACACTGCTTTGAAGATTTTGCTTACTGCAAAGCCACAGGAAATATGTGCAGAAATCTCCCTTCATTCTTCTCAAAATGACAGATACAACATGGTATTTGAAGAGTTAAGTGTTAACCTGGATTGGCACTCGGCACTTTCAGAGAGCTAAATGAAAAGTTCTGGAATTTGGGGAGAAATACTGAGTTTCAGCTCTTGATGAATTACCGTATTCTCCAGCAACTGACGCCCCAGGCCCCGCGTCGAGCGCTGCTTCCCACCACCCCCAACACATCGCCTTTTGCTGAATACCTCCGAAAGCCCAGTGAAGGGCAGGCACGTGCCACCACCTGAGCCCATCTTGTGCTTCTGTCTGGACTCCAGGAACAGAATGAGCCATCCTCGAGATTTGTAGGAGAACAATGAGCTGCATTAAGCCAAGTGTGCAGTGCTGGGTAATTCAGCCGATTGTTGTTTCTCCATCTGTGACACCACGGCCTCATGATTGATGGGACAGGTGTCATTCATACTAATGTAAACCACCGGCAGTGGCCGCGCAGCTCTTTAAATATCACCCAGCACCAACTGGACCCAATCAGCTCCTGCTAGAGGAACGACAGGGTGCCCACGAGCTCTATTCAGTTATGGGGAATTCAAATTTCACCCCTTTAATGCTCATGGGAACAGTTGGTTAAAGACACGGCATTTCATGCCACTTCAAAACATCTAATTTGTCCCACTAGGTTAACGGCTGCGATGAAAACATTGCCAGGGAATTCTTTCACTGCTGGAAAAGTGAATATAATTTAGTAGAGGAAATCTTGCATTCATGGACCATTAAACAACAATGGTGGAAAAAAAAATCTTTTGCTGTAAGAATTTTACTTACTTTTTTGTTAGATCTCACCATTCTCTGAAGACTATTTTGATAGCCATCTACATTCATTTGCTTTCAGAAACACTCTAAACCTATTTGTTTTTAAAATTGTATGTACTTTTTATCTTTTACTTTCACAAGATGCTTTTTCTTCTTTATTTTTAAGGAAAAGGATAAAATAATTGTGCTAACAAAAACCTACCAGTTTTCTGAAATTAATTCCTCTGAAAACTATTTTAGCATTAACACACGTCAACTGAGCCTATCATTGTCTATTTCAGAAAGAAAATATCAACTTAAACATAAAAGTACACTGGCATTCATTCTCCAAAAAGAGACTAATCCTGCAGCCAGTTTGAAGAAATAAAAAAAATTAAAGAAAGCAAATACAGAATACCTAGAAAATTGCTTGATCCTTTCTCTCCATTGTATTTTCAATATATGGAGAATTATACAAACAGCCAGATGACTAAATTAACTGGTTACATTATGCTGAGAACAGTATAATTTCACCATTTTGTTCACTACTGTTCTTTATTAGATTTTCCCATCTTACATTTGCTTTAAAAATTTCAGATGTGAGATAAGAAAGTGTTTATTCCAAAATTATTTCTAGAACAAACCCAGAAATTGGGGGGGGGGGGGGCGGGAGAAGAATATCATGGATAACGATGGATTGAATAAAACAAGCCATCTCCCCTCTCCTCCCCACACCTTTATATGGGAAGGAATTTCAGAAATGCTCTGAAACAAGTCAATACTACATTTTAAATGGACTTTTCCATTACACTTGCCAGTATCTTTACATCTGCACATTTCTAGGGGCATAAAATTTAATTTTAAATTGTATAATGTATAGTTGGCTTTTGGGCAATCATTACATTTTTACTTTTTTTTTTTTTTTTTTGCTTTTGTTTGGGCTTTTCGGAGACCATTCAAAACAAGCATCAGCAACTCCACAACATCTTCTCATTCCGACTTGCCAAAGCCATCAATCTCTGATCACACCTATTAGAACCTCTCTGTAGCCAACACTATATTTTGCGACAGCGTGACCGGTTGTTTAAGGAAAGGGTGTGTGATGGAGCAAAGCTAAATCGACACATCTGTGATACTTCTGACACCCCTCAGCATGGCTAATATTAATTTGTTTTCTTTGGCTAGGTAAGTGCTGCCAAAACACATTACATACGGTATGTAGTTCCAATCAAAATGATGAAAAGGAGATGTGCAGTTTTTTCACTCATAGCAACATGAAAAGATAGAGAGGAGTAAGAGACACCCAAACTAACGTACAGAGTAACAACCTACAAAGCCTCAAATCGCTTCATCTTAAAGTTTGCTTTCAGAACACGGCCTTTTAACAGTTTCTGTCCTCCCACCAAGACTGCAGCTCTAAACTGTAAAGATGTTTTACTCGGAGAAAGTGAATATAATTTTCAATACATGATAAGTGAGGTATTTAGGTTATTTGCACATGCATAGAAGTAACTTGTCATATTTCAATAGGTTATCATATAAGCAAATATGTAAAATTCTGCACAAGGATATTACAAATGGATTGATTAGACCGAGGAGAGGGAAATCTCTTTCTAATACACCCCTAACATATTGCCTTCTTGCAGTATACGGATACCTTTCTCCAATTTCAAGTATAATGTTCTGTGTCACAGTGTCAGGAAAAATGCAAAATTCACATTTCTAATAGTATTTTTATTTTGTCTTGTAAATTATTTTGATCCAAATCAGCAAATTCCACCTAAAGTTCAGCCAAATTCAGACTCGTGACCCCACAGTCAGAATTAGAAATTCAACAACAAAGAAAAACAGCATATGCTTGTCTTCTACTCTGTAGAAGTAACTATCCCACTTTAACTTTCATTTGGACATTAATAGTAGAGTTTTTTCTTAGCAAAACTGGGAAACCAAAGCAAAAAATTAAATTTTATTTCAATTTTAAGAGAGATGTGAAACGATACTCAGATTAAAAAAAAGATATTTTCCTTAATATAGGAAAGTAATTTAGAAATTTGGAAAGACAAGATTCCCTTTAATGCAAACTAATCATATTAAGGAATTGCAAAGAAGAAAACACTTCTTCGGTTGAAAGAAATACATGTTAATTGAATGACATTACAAGTATCATGTAAACATGCCCAAGAGATTTAAATCTTCTGCAATATAGCAAATACATAAATTGTTTCACAAGGCATACATGTCAAAATACAATGTTCTACTCTGTCTATCTAAAGTTACTCTCCAAAGCACTACTGAAAGGGAAAAATAGAATCTTTTAAAAATAATAATTAAGTAACTCTATCTGACATAGTCATATATAATTCAGTTTAATGTTTTTCTTTAACATTTCACAATAGTTTTACTTCTGGACAACCACACAATAACAAAAAAAACTTATAGGATATTTGGCAGGGACGAGGTACCATTAAAATGGAGTATGTATTTTATATTTTTTGAGAACATTCTGATTTATATTAACAACTGTATGTAGGAGACCTTTTCCCCACTAAAAATAATTATATCCTTTTAATGTAAATATAACCATGTGTCCAAGGATACATATAGCTGAAAAAAATACTTCTCTGATAGACAGCCAAAAGTTACAGGAATATGAATAAATATTATTCATGTAAATGACTTGGAGGAAGAAATTATTATTAAAAAAGCATTTTTATAAACAAAACTATGAGTACAAATACAGGAAATGCTAGATTACATGAAGAATTCGATATAAAATCAGGTGCAAAGCTTTTTATCTACATTGCTCTTTACCTGGCCAGCTCTCTTCTCATGGATAAGAAAAAAAATAACTACATAAAACCAGCAGATTTTTTAGCAAGCAACTGCAYAGAGAGAAGTTGAGATAGCTCTGCATATATTTACTGTACACGTCTGTGTGCATATACACAAAAAAGTGTACATTGCACACATTCCATAAAGAATACAGTATATACCTGCAATACACACACACATGCAGAGATATATATATATATGCATATATATATCTGAACTCAAAATTTGTTGTGGATACACAGATAAATGATTTCCATGTAAATAGAATGTGCATATACACACACACGCCTCTACAGGGCTGTATGCATGTATGGTTACCTGAGTCAAGTCTAAAAGTAAAAGAAGATACACAAAATGTAAAAGAACATGTAATAAGTGGAAYGTCAAGCTGCAGAGACTGTTGGTGTCATCCCTGCGCTATCAAACATACATATGAGTATGACTGGAGACAGAAAGGCTAAATATTTCACTGTCAGAGCATGTCGAGAAATGCAATTCATTTCTCTCTCATGTGCTTTAGGACAATGACAATTTAATACAAGGCCAGTGGATGTAAAAGAGATAAAAACTGAACAAACTGGCCCAGCATAATCAAAGATTTCCTCCAGAGAGCTTGCTAGCGTGAGGCTCATATGCACTTGTAACAGATCAACATTTTATTGTTTCTTCCCTGTATGAATTTGTTATGAAGATGAATTCATAGCAAAGCTTATCTTACAACAGAAGTTAGTTTAAGCTTCAGTAGGAGGAAGAGTTCCCCCCAGATTTTTTTTCTATTTATCTTAAGCTTTTCAGTGATCATTATATTACTAGCAAAAATAATTAATTATTTGAGAGACTTTGAGAGGTTCAAATAAGTGGTTTTTTCATTCCTACTTATACTTCCACAGGGTGCAAGAAACCTCCCCACAGGTCAAGGGTCAGTTCTTTAAAAACATTCCATAAAATGAATAATTGTGTTATTTATAAATAATTCAGATTTTTATATCATAACTTCCCTCCGTAACACACAGAAATAACAGTATAGCATATGGACTGATTCAGCTTTGAAAAGTGTGGACATATTATACTTTTTAGTCACTAAGCAAAGTAGGCTTCAAGTACTGTTAAATATTATCATAGACAAGTTACCTTCTGTATTTGATGAATAGCACCATGTATTTGAAATTAATTGCAAAAGTAGGGTTGGCTAATGAGGCGGCCCTTATCTTTTCTCAGCAGTGCAAGCACAAGTATTTTTCTGCTGGCTCGATATTTTTTAAATGCCCAAAGTACTGCTAAGTTGAAATCTGATTAAAATATGAACACTAAAATATTCACAACAGCTAATGCAATTACAAAAAAAGGTTAAGAAAATTCTTATCTCTTTTCTTAACATTAAGCATGTGTTTTGAAAAATAATAATTAAATAAATTATTCCCTACTGATTCTCCCAGTTGCTGTGCTTCCCATTAGCATCTTTGAAAACAGTTTGTTAAAACAATAGTTATTCTTTATTATGGAACTATGGGGGTGGTGCCTTGTACCTGCTTCAATTTAAATAAAAGAAATTTGTAAGGAATGTCAAAACTTAAGGATTCTTAGAAAAAGGAAAGTATGCCTTAGGAAAGAGAAAAAAAAAAACCTGCAGAAAAAAAATGATCAGCCATTCAAGAGAATTAATGGATATCCACAAGGGCTTTGCTAATAACACGGGTTAATTACCGCTGCAACGCACCAGGCTCAGTAAATAAAAGAGCACAACCATAAACACATTAAAATGAGCAGCCATCACTGAAAGAGGGGCAAGCCCCAGTAAATGAAAAGCTGTCAGACAGGCATTTCAGCACAAACCCTTTGTACTTTCTGCAGGATTAAAAAACTTGCCAGCAGTCTATCAAAACTAAAAACCCAAGACCTACAACCGGAAACAGAAAAGAAAGAATGGAACAAGGCCTGCTTGCAGCCCAAGGGGAGAACACAGAAAAGATCTGTTCATTCACCCGCACTCTTGGGCTGGCTTCACAGCACAGAGCTGAGCTCCACATTACACGCTTGGTGTATGCATGGAGGCCTGGAGACTTTGGACTTTAATACAAAAACTTTATGCTTTATTTCTTAATAACAAGTTTAATAGCTATCTAAGACGACAAATGCGTGAGGTTAAAGACCTCCACACCTTGAAGAAACCGTAGAGTAGAATCAAGCGTCGCTTCCCACTTCACAAAGAAGCATTCTTTAAGCCATCCCTTTCTTCCCTATATAAATAAAAGGTGCTTCTAAAATAGATTCTTCAGGAACTAGAAGCTATGCCAAAATATTTCAAAGAAGAATGAAACCAATATAAAATCTTTTATACTTAACATATAATCACCCCCCCACACATATTTGTGTATGTGCTGATGTGCGTGAGTATGCAGACGCTCATACTCATCCACATGCACGCATATCCCACACAGACTAGCACGGTAACTCCACAGACTATTCGCATATTGCAACATGAGAACGGTTAGAAAAAGACAAAATACGTACACTGACCATCATCGCACTGAACTATTTACAATGACTCCAGACTACGTCCACTTTTTAAAATATTACATCTGTTCTACACAATCTTTTTATCTTGTCATCTGTGTATTTTATCTCTTGCACTACAAAATAAAAATCTATGCACGCTATAGCAGCTAAATTTCTTTTATGCCTAAACTCTGTTGCATGTTTTTGAATGGAGAAAGTAGAGAAACTGTTGAGGGTTAAAATTAATGAAACACAGGGAGCCACAAAGGGCAAACGTACATAGTACACAGAAGCTATCTGGAGTTACAAATCTACTCAGTTTTCTATGTTTGGCACTCAGAGATCATGTTTAAATTTACTAAACTAGCCCCCCCCCCTTTTTTGGAGTGTTTCAGTTGCCTTTCCTTCTTCCAACAGCTGTGACAACTGTTAAAACAGTCAGTAAAATTAAGTCTGCTCTATAATCCTTTAGTCAACGTTACATTTTAATCAGAGGTTGAAGGAGATTTCATGTTATGAGCATACTGGTTCATTTAGAATGATTAAATTGACACATATGTCAAATTGAACAGATATATTTATTGCATCTGTTTATTAACTAGTAGTAATTATTAGTGTTATTGCTGAAAAAGCAAACAGTCAAGGCTGCAGCTGGCTTTAAGTTATTGCATTCTTTAACATGCTCTGCCTTAAAATCAAAGCATACCTAGTAATGGTCAGACAGACGTCTGTGCACTCCTAAAATGTTCTGACAATTTTTAGCTTGGATCCTCTCTGCCTTCATCTATAATGTGAGAACTGCAGAAAGCGGCTACTATATTTATTTTGTATGTCCTTACACTTCTATGTGTATATGCATGCAACAACACATAGTCAAAATAGAATTACTATGAATACTAATAACACATAAAACTCTGGGGCTTATTAATTGAAAAGGAGAAGCAGACATGTTTCCAAGCGTTGTTTTTTTCTGTATGTGCGTCCACTCAACCACGTATTCCTGAAACCCTGAGCCAGGACAATATATTGGGATTGTTTTAAGACGACTTTTAATTGAGCCAAAGAGGATGAAAAAAAACTAGTTTGAATCTTGCACCAGAGCCAAAAAGACATGTGCCCCGATTTCATTGAAATGCATCTACTCTAAGAGGCTTATCTAAACTAATCGTTCAAATTAGCCGTAAGAAGGTAAATTCAAGAAAGCTTCTTGGGGGGGGGGGGGAACAACCAGGAAAAAAAACTATTTGTGTATTTTATAAAGCTAACTTCTGATATTAGTAAAAGCTGTGGAAACTGCATTCTTACATTTATAAAGCTATCTTACACTATATAGCAGCACACAGTGCACTGACCTATAAACCATATCTAAATGGGCATCCTACCTTTATTTTCTTTTATTTATCCCGGAACACTACAGTGGATTTTCCTGCCTCCTGTTCCCAAACTGCTCGCTCCTGTGAGCGAGTCTATTCATTACTGGTTTGTCTTACTTCCTGTATTATTTCATCAGCACGTAATCACTGCAATTCACTTTTCATCTCTGTCTTAATTACAAATAGCAACGCAATACGCAGACGCTAAGGACAGCTAGTGGGCATCTAACTATAATACACTGTCACCTCTCAGCACAGCCTTTCCGCACACTGCGTCTAGGGCGATGCTTACTATTAGCTTGTTTTTTCCCCTTAGTATTACTGTCACTGCGAGCGCAGTACGAAGGCACGGCCACGTAAGTGGCTCGACATAAAGAAAAATGAATCAGTGACAGCTCCCATGATATACTAATATTTAATCCTGGCTGTAGGCTGAAATCAAGTTTACGAGCCACTCACCAGCCCCAGGCCGCCGGGTTTCGTTTGGGCTCCACGCTCCCCACCCGCGACACCCCACGTACGCGCGCTCGCACCGGCCGCCGGGGACCGGGCAGCGCCGCCGAGGAGCGGCGCCTCGTTAAAAAGTGTTTCCCCGACCGCGGCGCGGGAGAGCCCCGTCCCCGGCAAAAGTACGCAACACCCCGCGCCCTCCCGGGGCCTCCCGCGGGGAGGCTCCGCCCGCGGCCGGCGGGGCGGCCGGTACCTCAGGGCCGCGCGGCGGCGGCGGGCCGCTCCCAACCGTCACCCCGCCGCCGCCGCCGCGGGGGGAGGGGGGAGGCGCCGGGCGCGCGGGCTCCCTCCCTCCCTCCCTCCATGCCGCCGCCGCCGGGGAGCCAGCACACCTGTGCGACCGCGGGCGCGGGGCAGGCAGGCACAGTACCGCTCCTCCGCGGCAAGCAGGCAGGCGCGGAGCCGCCGCGCAGCTGCCCCGCGCCGCGCCGGTGCTCCCGACGGCTCGCGCGCGCGGCGCTACCTGCGGCGGCGGTTACGCGTTCGCCACGCGGGGGGCCGGCGGCGGCGGGGTGGGGGCGGGGAGCGGTACCTACTCTTCCTCGTAGTGCAGGGAGAGCGGCTCCGGCAGGCAAAGTTCTACCGAATCCATGTGCGCCCGGCGACCATGCTTCGCGCGCCCCCGCCGCAAGCCAAAGTTTCCGCGGCCCAGCGCCGCGCGCCGCGCGCAGGTGCTCCGCGGGGGACACGCCGGCGGGCACGGCCAGTGGGGACCAAAAGCTCGCCCGCGCGCCTAATCAAGGACTTAAAGCCCCGCTCGGCGCTCATGAATATGAAGCAGGGCTTTACATATGCAGTCCCCCCGGCCCGGGGGGACGGCGGATTGGCGGGGCGGCGGCCAATCAGGCGCCGGGGGCGCCGGGGCGGCACGGCGCGCGGCCCGCGCGGCAGGTAGAGGGTGGGGACAGGGGAGCGGCCTGAGGCGGC
>NW_020451082.1:1719636-1724711 GCF_003343035.1 Apteryx rowi
TCGAACTTAAGGCACACTTTGCCAGGTACCTTGACAGGAAGGAACACACGCAGACTCTCACTTAATGTCGGGGAGAAACCCGCCTCAGGTAGAGAACGAAGTTTGCGCTGCCATTGTCGGTTGTGCCGTTGCGCTGGCGCGGGTGGGGGCTTGGGCGCTCGGGCTGGCAGGGCTCCGCTTCGGACACGCGCTCCTCCTTACTCGCTTTCTAACCCCTGGAGTCGCTCGACACCTACGATCAAACGCGGTGTGCCGAAGCGCCGGCTAACTCAACTTTTCATTGTCAGCCGAGTTACTGGGCGTTGGGGGAGGGGGGAGGCGTGCTGGGATATTTTATATATATTAYATATACATATATACGCACATATATATAGTGAAAATCTTATTTCGTACATACAGGGAAAATGTACATACATAACAAAACTGGCACTCGAATGTGTTTCTTAACAGCATGGGTGCCGCTGGGAGTGCATATAGGTATACGTGTTCCTCTTCAGCTTAGATAGGCGTTAACATGGGCATATTTAACATGTATCCCCATATGCAAATATTTGGGTGCTTAGAAGTAAATATTTAGATTTCGTAAATAGCAGGAAAAGCTCCAGAACTGATCAATTTCTTCTGTAACTGTGGAGGGATTATAGTGGACTAACTCAATCTGTTTCATTTTAACAAGATAAGGACTGCATTGTAGTAGGTCTGCATTATTAAATTGCAAAATGTGCACAGACCTCTACTGTGTTCCGGGGTTTTGTTTTCTGTAAAGCAAATTTTACCAAACTGAAAGGGAAATAAACACATACCCCTGCGTATATGCCTGCATAAACATCACCAATCCCAGTTCCAGCAAACCACTAGCTTTTGTAACTCACAATTGCTTGGCTCAGTCTTAATGAAAGGTCCCTGATTAAACTTGTTTCGAGAAAATGATCATACACAAAATTAGAGACACTGCTCACACTGAACCCCACCTCCCCCCMCMCACATTTTAAAAGGATCAGTAATGAATTGAGAGCAAGTATTTTTCTCGTAAAAGCTACCATTTTTACTTAATATTACAACTAAAACACTACTATTTGCTAGTTACAAAGTGTTTTTACTCCTTCCTCTCCAGGTAAATAGATACAGGCTATTTCTGGCGATTAAAAGAAAACAGTGGAAAGCCCATACTTTTTTATAATTCAGCTCAACTGCCCACAAAATCTTTTGTGACTGGAGCCCTACATGATGCAAATGGCAATCTTTTAGATCAAAACAAATCAGTGCACAACCTCAGACTGCATTAATACCACTCACAAATGAGAACACAAATGCCCTCTCCAAATCTATCTCACAGCTTTTTACCAAATAAATAAAACAACAGAACCCAAGTGCAAATTATGCAAGTGCAATGGGCATGTTTGTATCTGTTTACGGCAGAGAGATTCCAGTGTTATGTACTTAACCTTATGTAAAGACTGGGCCTGCTTCTTACAAACGTGGTAAAAATACATGCAAGTTTAGGGATCAGAACTCACACAGCAAAACTACATGTTTAAAAGCAGGTAGTAAAAGCTTAATTACAGTAGCATTATGCTGTCTATATTGTTAAATGTGAACTCTGTAATTAAGATGTAAATTCGCTTGTGAGCAGTGAATTAAAGAGCTCTGAGATGTAGAGTAAAATCCAAGCACTCTGTAGAAACATCACAGACAAGAAAAGGATTTTTTTTTAAACAAATTTTAAAATGAGAGGTATTTAATCATGTTACCATATTAGAACGTCCTCTAAGAAGCGGTTTGATAAATGCAGATTTTGGAACCAAATCAGCACTCGAATATGATGTGTTTATTCTACATATAGATATCTTTATTATTGTATAAACCCAAAGCATAGATCCTACAAATCTGTTTACATGTGCATATTAGCAAACCATGCAAAATACAAATATATTGTTTGTAGTAAGTGTCTCTGTGTGTCCATTTATAGATTTATATTCAAAGTTACTATTTTTCAGTATTTGTATGCTAAAATCTCTTTGTTTCTTTTCATGTGTATGTGCTTTCTTATTTAAAATCACCCACAATTAATTCCTATACACAGGTAATTTGATAAAAGTCACTTTAAAGAATTAAGTTCACTGGAACACACCCTCATTAAAATATGACTCTTAATCCATTTTAAAAAATACAAAGCATGGGTTAGCATATTTTTACTTTTGTTCATTATCTTCCAAGACTATATATTTATATTAGGTGCTGAAACACAATGGTCTCTTTCCTTCTGTCATGGTGTGTCTTCCAGTATGCTCTCCTTTTCATGTTCATACAGTTTCCACTACCTTATTGGCTTCTCCCCCCACCCTCCCTYTACACCCCCAAATCCATTTTTCCTCCCACCCTATTAACCATCACTACCTTTCTATCAACCATCTTTCATCCAAGCAAGCGGCTGTCTTCCCTGCCAGTGCTGCTCCTTGAACGACCAGAAATACAGTACTATACTTTATGTGTTGATAAACAAAGCAGTTGGCTTCTTCCCCTGGGACTGAAAGTGTCACCTCCACCACACCGGGGCCTGCAATTCCAACTACGTTCTKGAACTTGGGTTTCACAGTTACCAATCAGTTGGTGGAGGGAGATAAAAAGATTACTGCAGCAAATAAACTGGGCTAAGTGTAACTTCATTGTCTCAAGATTCTCTGTACCACTTCAGAAATAAATAAAAATAATAGTAGGAATAAGAAAAACAAATCAAGGCAGATGTCGGTTTACTGAATTTATCAGAGGATACAGAATAAGAACATGCATGCAAACACACATCTGCACCAACTTATCAAAATCTACAATGCAAAATCTTACCACAAGGAGTCTATACAAAACAGTGGTAATAGAATCAGAGAGGGGAAGGGGAAAAACTGTCATGAGTGTCTGCACCAGTCAGTGGGCATTACTGAGCAGCATCCACATCTCCATGTCTCTCTGTGCATATAATTATTCCTGTTGTACAGAATGGTACATCTTTAAGCACTTTCACACTTAAATACTATAGACATTTTGAGGTATCCAAACAGCCAGATTCTTAACACACAAACACCTCAAGGCAACTAAAGAAGCAAGATTCAGTGGCACTTTGCAGAAGGAGCACAGTGCATTGCGTCAAGTGTGTATTTACCAAAAAGAGCAACAAGCTGAAGTCATTATGCAGGAGCAAAAATATAAAAAAACTATTACCTGCTGAGAATTTATTTGAAAATAAGCATACTATTATTTTAGATGGAAATTTTCCATATAGCATGCTACCTTTTTCAAAATCTAGCTGTGGAATATTGTGTTTTAACAGTTTGAAAGAAGTTTCTGAGTATCAAATAAGTGATTTTCTCTTTTTTCAAAATCACTAAGTAAAGAAACACAACTCAAACATGCCATGCTGTAGTGACATCAACATTAGAACAACACTGTCACCATCTACTCATCTTACGACACATTTGGCTTTTGTGCTTCTTACTGGGAGGCAATGGTGCACCCCTGGATGTACTGCTAATGCCTTAGAAAAACCTAATGCTACAAAAGTTCCAAAACAAAAACAGCTCACCTGTTTGTACATAGCTGGGCAAACTGTAGCAGGTTATTACTTTAAAGCCATCTGCTACTTCAATCTGTACTTAGCATTAACTGCTCCTTGTTCTGATCTTAGGAAAAAAAGCTCACACACCACTATCTCAGAATGCTCTTTAGAACTTCTCCACAGTGCATTCACAAATGCACAAAGTAAGGCTTTTAGATTTTGCTGCTTACACTCAGTTACAGCATATTAAAAAAGCATCCRTGAAGTAACTCAATCACCTTACCATGTTTCCAAGCTACATTCAATTCATCCAGTCTCAAAAAAATACTCCATATTTTCTGCTCATTTTATTTTCAAGGGCATGGGCACTGATATTTAAACAATTGCCTTCACTGGTACAGAATAGAAACTGTTCACATTGCTATAAATGAAAATTATTCTCTTGACAAAACACCTTTTCCAAAGCCTCTAACAAAAAACAAAAAGTAAAAAAGCCCTCCTCCCCCCCCCAAAAAAAAAAAACAAGTTGCAGAGGCATTGCCTGTCACCCTCCAAAAAAAGGTCTTACTCCCTAAAGATAACTCGGGCATGCACTTCAATACTGATATCTCACTATTACCCCAAGCTCCTTTTTTAGTGCAAGTTTCTTCAGAGAAGCTGAAGTGCATTACTGTCTCAGACAGCCAAGGATAAGATGACTGAGGGAATTCAGTTGCTCCGTTTAATTAATACAGGATTATTTCACTTTCATTTTGTGAAGCTAATAATATGACTGGTGGAATGTCAGTAAAAATTAAATCATAAACTAGTGCAGTACCAAAGGGAAAACTTACTTTAGTTATGGAATATTCCCAGCAGAAATCTTGAAAATCTTATACATATTTACATTGATAAAATACCACATGTATTTCATGGGATACTGCAAGCTTTCAACAATCCTTATGGCATGTATTTACAGAGCAAGAGTTAACATTTTGAGATTATACATTAATAAATGAGTTGCAGTTATATTGTTTCTTGAATGTTAAGCACCACATACAAAACACAGGAACACGCTCAAGGTCAATGCCCTATTTTAGACCTTTTCAGCAGCTGTAATATTATGATAATCACACTTAAAATATTCCTATAGAAAGAGTAAATTAGGCCTTTTCACTAGAAGGATTATTATGATAAACAATAAATCTGAAAGAGGGCAAATTCAGATTTTTTTTTCCAATGCAATAAATTGCTGTCCCTTACTGTGAGGCCTTTTCTATTCAGGAATAAAAAAATAAATCCACATTATTCCACTCTTACATTATGTTTTCTTTTTTTGAGACCTTAACTATGTGAAGATCTCTCTCTTAAATGCTTTTGCATTCTGTTAGAACAAAAACATTCCAGTTAACATCCCATTCTGTCCCCTGTACTGCAGTGAAATGTAATATCCCTCAAAACAAGAGGGGAAAGACAAAAACTAAGCATCAGCAGCTATTGCTAAGTAAGATTAGGGGTTTAGTTCTAACTAATTGAGCGACAAGATGTA
>NW_020451082.1:1724797-1743109 GCF_003343035.1 Apteryx rowi
TGGAAGCTCAAAGTGCTAAAAATAGAAAAGAAGAAGATGGAGCGCAAATATTTCCCCAGTGAAAACACCAATAATCTTTACCGTGAGCTGACATGAATTGCTTGTTACACTGCCCTAGGATATCATGGCTTGAAGTGAGAGCATGCACACACACACACACACAGAGCCACCAACCATCCTCAAAGCTTTCATAATGTGTATTTGTGCATGTTGCAGAGGATCCTATGACATCCGACTTCGAAACTGTACACCTGCTGTACAAAGCATATTATCTCTAGCTTGCCCTTTTTTTCCCCCTGACTGTCCCAGCCCATCTTCCATCACTCTTCTTCCTTTTTCTCCCCCTACTCCCCCTCCACTCCCTTTGCTCTGGCATTTTTATTATTAATGTTATTGCTATTATTACTGTCCAAGCATAAGCTGATCCACAGGGGAGCCTGTGTAATTTAACCCCTCAAGCACTAAATTCCTTCACATGTGCCAAAGACACAGGTTTGTTGTTGCCTCCAGCAATATCCCAGGAAGACGAGTGATGGCGGTGTCATATCATCACACAGCGACTTAATCTATTGCGACACCCGGGGAATGGGTAACTGAAGAAATTTACAGAACATGCTTTCTGATTGAATGCAAAATGTTATCTCCTTTCCCAACAAACTCAAGTAACATGAAAAAGTGAAACAAATTTTGCCCTCCTACAGCTCTTCATTTCCACAACTGTGCATTATCCAATCCTACCACTGCATTAATTGTCCCATTGTACATCATCTAGCTATACAGCACTTTTTTCAACATGCTTGTTCTCCCTCCTTTGTTCTTCTCATGTTCTCTGATTAACAAACAGCCAGATCATGTTGAACTGCCAAGTAACATAGCCTCAGAAATCTTTTATCCATACACTAGATGACTGGAACCATCACTTACATCAGGGTTATCTTCACATGCTGTCTTTATGTTGTCTGACATCGAATGCATGCTTTTTAAAACAATAGATTAAAGGGGTTGCTCTTTTTAAAGGTGCAAGGAACACTAAATTAAACACTCACAGTTTAGCTACAATAAATACTGGCAAACAGGAAAGCATCTATTTTAAGTACTGAAAACCAAGAGACTTGTCTGCCAGTCTAGCAGGGACTTTCCACATGGGTATCCTACTTCTGTTATCTATTACTATTAAGAAAGAATTCAAATGTAATATAGATGTATGTAACTGTTCGCTCTAAGATCAAGGTGAGATTCTTTCTTTCAAAGCTTCACTGAACTGAGAAGAAAGAATCTAGGGCAGATTTAATACTGGACTGGAGACAAACAATAATGAAATTTCTTCGACTTCAGAATAACCTTACTGTGCTGGTAAATCAGAGCTTTCACAGTGAGAAATTAGCATCTCTGACATAGTCATAAGAAACTGGTAACAGGTTGAATTCATATATTCAGCAGTAAACAAATACAAAGCAAAAACTCCATAAGGTATCAGCTACCCTTAGCTCATCTCTAGACACCTCAGATTTCCCTACGGAAGACCATGGAAATCTGTCCCAATGGAAACATCTAATTTCTCTTTCTGTATATGTGGCTTCTTCTAAATGTATATGTCAGCTGACTGACTGAGCCCTTAACATTTGAAACCTTGTATGTATCCACATTCCAACTGGCAAGGCAAATGATTTCTGTGGACACAGAACTATGTATATAAACCAAGTATAGGTAGGGGTTAAACACATCTTGTATTCTTTTCCCTAATCATTAATATGGAGAGTCTTAACAAAAGGTTTTCATGGGTATAGAGCCCCAAAACAAGTAATTGTAAGGTTCCAGCATTTCTAAAGAAAAGTGGAATTCACCATCAATTGCCCTTCTCCCAAGTCCTCCAGCTCCATCCACCTGAACATCAAAGCTCTGATGATCTTAAAGGAAGGCCTGAGACAAGCTATCAGGGTGCATTGAGATGCTGTTCACCACTTCTATGTGCATTTCCCACCTAATGGTAGGTGGAAGGCCTACAATACCACAAACAAACATGTCAATATACACCAATACAACCGTAACAATTCTGCTATCACTAATATGCCTGTACACTAGCATTTAATGTGATCATGTTAACATTTTTAGTAGAATACATTAGAATCGCACAACAAAAAAATTGTTAGCCATATATGTTGTGGTTATTGCAGTGAAAACATTCATAATTTTTTCTGACTGTATTAGTAAATTTGTTTCAATGAGACAATATAATCATAGTGTGATCTCTCTGCAGCTGAGCTTTATCTGAGTATTATCCCCTAGGTTTCTGTCCTATAGCAGCTTCTTTCCTATTGACCAGACAGTTAGCCCTATTCAATTAGTCAATCTCAATCAATAGATTTAGCTCCATGTGTAATGTTTAGGTGTAAACATGATGCATACACTCACCCAGCTTTGCTCATGTGCCCGCAAATTTGTATTTATATTCTAATTTCCTTCTTAAGAATTATGCAAAACTAAGTTTTTCAAATTAGCTTTTTTCTCCCACCAGTTCTGCCCCCATTTTAGCTTTTATGTTCCCAGAAATTTGGCTTAACTTACCTATGACAGAAATTTCTGTCTTTCACAAATTAAAAAGGAAAAGCAAGAATTGTAGTTACTTGATTCAAGTATATTGAATAAAGCAATAAAATAGCAGTATGATTTTTTAAGCAGATCCAGTCAACATTTTATTGCAAAAGCACTCACTAAAGGTGCGAACTGATCCAGAAAGTACAGCCTTTTATACTTATTGCACTTCTGACACTTCTATCACAAAACATTTGGTTCAATTACCTTAGATGTGAGTGTAGGTATACCTGCACACACACACACATAAATGCATTATATTGTAGACTCTTGGTTATCTACATATATTTGCACGCAAAAAGTATTTACTGAAAAAGCTGAACAAAAATACTATGCAAAAGTGAGTTGTTCCATCTTTGATGCTAGTTAGAAGCTGCTTTATTAATTTTGTCCCTCCAAAGTCCATGCTTCTCTGCTTAAGAACTTCCAAGTGAACTGATCTGAAAGTGCACCAAGTTACTTTATGTTACAATCCTTACTTCTTTTCACTTGCAAGTCTGATTCTACAGTCCTTTCTCAGACAAAACTCTCGTTGGCTTCAGTGCTTTTTTTCCTCAGAACAGATCCCTAACTACCTACTTCCTGAGAGTACATCCATTTTTGTATAATACAGTCTGCATCTAGAAAATGTATCTAATACTAATCCTGTAATACAGTATCTTCACTGACCAGATAACCCTGAAGAATATAGTTACAACTTATCTGACTATGAGTTCAGATAATACTGTAAAATGAAATATTGCATTTCTAGGGAGCTTCCTTGCTGTTACCTGCCCTGAACCCATCCAGGACTACATTCAAAACAGCTGAAGTTTCTAAGCATGAGGATGGTGGCACAGAGCTGCTGTTATAAGAAAATCTAAAGCAATTTCTGTATGCAACTATTACAGTGTGACTGTTAAGAGAGATGCAAGAATTTCTCTAACATTTTCAGGGAAACAAAGGTTTTAAACATTGGAAAACCTTTCAGAAATAAAATATAATCAGAAAAGTTGCAACTCAATCTTCATACAGACCTGTTTACTCCAGCTTCAGATTATCTGCTCCTAAGGTATTAAGATAAACTGCTCCAGTCTTATTAAAGGCCGTATCTTTATTCTTTAGCACTGTTTGTTTGGTACACACATTTTCAGAAGGCTAACAGTCTTTACTCAATAACGAATTTGGCAGCAAAACAAGAATCAGTTCTCTTTCAATGTTATTTTCTAAATAAATTCTCTAAACCTGATTGAGTTAGATCCTTGGATCATGCTTTGGAAGATGCAACTCAGAGTTTCTGAATAAAGTGAAGCACTTAAGCAAATCAGACTTTTATTCTTCATCCACTGAGAAGGCTGAGATTTAAGATGCAAGAGCTGGGCTGCCTTTCTCTTTCCTTATACTGCAAGGTTCCTTCATTTTCCTTGTTTTCCCAGTAGATTTACTTGAAAATCTGGCGACAGCCACATTTGAAGTCCTGAGGTCTGACTCCTGACCTCAGTTATGTTAGCCCTTCCCTGCAGAAGAACTACCCCTTGGATCACTGACTTGCTATTATTCTATGGTTAATAGACCTGACCTGTGCAATATTTTCTATCTGGCTACAGTCCTATCTCTAAATTCTCTATTTTGAATGAATACCGATTTTGTGACATGAAGTCTGCTATATAATGAAATGCAAACAATGAAAAGGCTAAATCAGTTTACAAAAAATCTATTTGTCAAATAGTGTGGAGATGCTCCCAATTTAGTCTGGGCAGTTCAGGCAGCTCTTGATAAGGGAGTTAAAACTGAGCTGTTCCACTGCATAAAAATAAAATCATCTGCAAAAGAGATACATTTTCTTTTGGAGAATCTTTCCTATAACCTGTAGCTAATTATAAAAAAAAAAAAAAAAAAAGCCCCCTTGGATTTTACAGGAATTTTCTAACAGCCAGGAGCACTGTTATAGTAGGTAACAGCAAACGCCTCTCCAGCACAGTCCCCTTATGTCACATTTGCATTTCTATTCAGCTACATTGCCTGACAATGAAGCAAATGGGTCTGCCTTATCTGTACAATTCTGGACAACAGAGATTTCTAAGCCATACAAAGGAATGAGCTTAACATTCAGCACTCAACACTTCCCAGTGCGCCCCCGCCCCCCGCCACTCCCCAAAAAACCCTGTGGAGAATGCAGTCATACAAACACCTGTCCACACCAAAAACCAAAACTGTCACATTATCAGAAAAGGAACTGGTTAAAATAAAAAATAAATAAAATGCTATTAGATTTTCAAGAAGCTGGACTGCCTCAAGGAAGAAAACAGTCCCAAACCCCAAGATTTTAAGGCTTTATTTTGACTATAACAGAAAAGTAAGGAGTGTCCCTGGAATGTAAAAGTAGATAATATCTAGTCAACCATGTTACCCATGCTGCCCCTTTCTGACTGGTGTTTAATACAACAAATGACATCTAGATATCTTTTTATCAGGAAAATTTCATATCACCCTAGTTTTCATTAGAAAACTTTTAGCAGCTAGTCTGGCTAACTCATGCTATTTCATTTCAGTATGAGGAAATTTCAGACTAATTCCTTCAAAATTAATATCATCTCATTTAAAAGTTAGAAACGACACAAAAACTGCACAAGCTGAAACCTCCAGATCAAACTTGTGTTATGACAGGACTTAAGCCAGTTATAATACAGGTTAGGGCTTTAAACATCAAGAAAAAAAATTATGACCACACAGCTCTACAGACAGTTCGGCTTTATTCTGGTTTTCTGTGATATATATGTAACATGCTGTATCTGTCTACTTGGCACTCTTTCTCTCTCTCCCATCCTCTAGGTAACAAAATAGGCACTTTGCATATACAATCTGGAGTTCAAGAAACTTCATTTGGGAGGGGAATTATCTTCATGTTTATTTACCTATACAGAAGATTTCTAACATGAGGCAGCAATGGGGGAAGAGTGCCTTTCTTTTCATCCTATTTAGTAAATCCTAAATCACGATATACATTTTACACAGTTTTCAGTACACTAAAATGTAAGTTGCTGGCTTCTACTTTAATTGTCCTGAACTTCCCGGTAAGGTTATTCTCTGCTGTTTAACAACTGCTGAATTTCTCCCCAGAGGTGGCTGCAATGAGTAGTGATTCTCTGTCTATCTTTTTCTCACTCACATGGTTTTGAAGATTTACAGGCATGAATATCATAATGTAAACATAAAATGATATTATTATTGCCAAAAACAAGGCAGTTAGCACAGACAGTGAGAAATGCAGAATGTTTACTTGGATTCACAGGAAAAATGAAGCTCCTAAAGCAGTCTGTTGCCTTTAATTTTACTAATATTGATGCTTGAAAAGCTGCTGTGTCTTATCCTTTGTTGTTGTTGCCTTTGCATGATTTGGAGCAAGAAATGATGGTACATTCTGCCTCTTCAAGTGCTAGTGATAGAACAGCCAACCTTTATTATCCTTAGCACTGAAATTGGCTTTATTGCTGAGAATGAATGAAACTAGCAATTGTTCTGATACCATACCTCCTAAAGCATTGCAGATCCCTCAAATATTCTCAAGGTGACAGATCAATTTTACCCTCAACTGTGCAGGCACATGGCAAGAGCGAACTTCATACTTCCATGAATGCATACAGTGCAGTGCAGAACAAAATTTAGTCCTTAAACTTTGCAAGCAAGTGGTCATTTTCCTTGAAAAAGGATGATAAAAATAAAACATAGAACAAAATTAAATAATTGCTACTAATGTGTCAACATTGTAAAACATTGACCTGGACTGTAGCTGTAGAAGTATTATGAGCTATCACATACTGCACTGTTGGAAATACTGATGTCTGTTGATTTGTTAAAGACAACTATTACAGATGGAAAAGAAAGATACAGTAGCTGGATAGTTAAGAAGAAAAGTAATCAAGAAAAACATTTTCTACTGATTGGTCAAGGACAACTTGAATCTCGAGTCAGGTCATCTAATGCTTATATAGTTACCCAAATGAAAACTATCCCCTTACTTCTGCTACCTTGTAAACATGCAAGGACAGAAGTTGCATACTACACTTCGCTGACTGCAGACATAGTTTATGTTAGTGTATTGCATCTTGAAGATACCTATCATCGTGGTTTCTAATCAACAAGCAAGCCCACTCCTCCTGGAGCTGAGCTGACCAAGAAGAATTAGATGAGAAATTCAAGTAATTAATGAGCCCTGCAGGAAAAATATTGTTTCTTCTGCTCTTTAGGGCATTTACAAGGTCAGTTTTCATTTTCAGTCTCAGGTCAGGCTCAGTCAGCATACTCAGTCAGCACAGGTCAACAAACACAGGATTTTTAAGAGAGTATTGGTTGTATATTGGACAAGTGGTAAGGTAAAAATATGTTGTCCCCACCAACAAACCAGATAACATGATATCTTTTGTCTGATGGCCACAGTAAGGGGAGACCTGTTCAGGACAATTTATCTTTCTTAAAATACACTTCTGTAATACTCCTTTGCTCCTCCATACAGCACAGTTTTCAATTATAAACTCAGTATTTCCCATTTAAGAATATATTCTGGAATGCTAGTTAACTGACCAGTTCAATCCCCCATCCTGTTCTACTCTCTTTCTGACGTTCTCTTTCCTGAGCATCACGTGGCACAATTTTCTTCCATCTGCCAGGGAAGTTTCCCAAAAAGTGTACCAACTTCAAGAACTGAGTAATTATGATTTTATGTAATCTGAATGGGAGACACATTCAGATAGAATTCAGGAAGATTATCAGCTCAGCTCATCATCTGTTTCTCCAGCAATGTGTGCACTATTACTATCCAATGGCCTCTTTGGTAATAAACTTGTCCCACCTCCCATCTGCTCTTCTTGCTGGCCTACTGCCACTTCAGCCTCAGTCCCTTCCTGTCTTCAAGATGTCATTCAACTTCACTTGCTCTCATACCCATTTGTTTCTCTTTCCAAGTGAGATCAAGCATACATCTTTCTATGTCTCTCTCTCCAGCCTTTAGCTTCTGCTCCRTCTTTTTAGTAAGTGTCTATGTTTATGCTCCATTTATCATAGTTGGCAGTATGCACTATGCAGGTGTCAAGGAAACCAAGAGAGAGTTCACTATTCATGATACTGCTTTTTCAGCTTTCTTGTGGCTCACCATCGAATCTCAGCTCCTTAACACTAAGCTATATGTTAAGAAGAATGTGTATCAGTTCAAGGCAAATTAAGCCAATACAAGGGCACAGGAAGAAACAAGGCTGCTTCAAAATCACATACTTTTTCGGCCTCACTCTGATCTCTTTCTAGATTATTTTTCCTTTCATTTGTCCATTTCCTGAGTTTTCATGTTATCACTACAGCATACTTACTGGCAAAAAACAACTGTACAATCTATGATGCTGGATGTAACATATATATGCCAATCTTTATGCATGTGTATGCCTAATGCTTTGTTTAGGGAAGTGCTTCCTTTTCATGTCAGTATGGACTTATGTTACTACTGCACATAATCCAGCTCAGAAAGGAAATACCTTGGACTCAGCAGGACACAATTCAAAACTAAATCAGAAATACCTAGCTCTATTTCTGCCATGACTGAGGGCAAAACTTGACCCATTCCCTCCACTGTCTTGAACTATGGAGAAGCCTCAGCCTCACTTGAAGCCTGATCACAAAAGACCTGTGTGCTGCTACCAATCAAGCTCCATTATTTTTTAGTACAACACTCAATTCCACAAACCTGTAACTGCAAGTCACATTTATATCCTGGAAAACTGGGGTAACTCACAGTTGCACCTGAGAGAAATTTCCCTGTATGTACAATACTTAAAAACAACACAGACAATTAAAAAGCAACTGCAGCATTAAATTCTCAGTTCCAGTAGCAGCTATTGCTATAGAATTGTAAACAGAGACATTTTCTCTTCCATGCTTTAAAAATACTTTTTGATCTGTCATTTCAACTAGGATAAGAGCTATTACCCCATGTCACTGTGCTGTAAACAGCAGATTTCCAGGAACATCTGCACTATCATAAGGATCTAGTTTAGCAAGGACCGAAAGCTGACTTCACTGTAATGTGAACATTCACATTTGTACATGCGACAAAGGTTTTCAGGCCAGACAGTCCTTTAGGCAAATGCAGTTTAGAGAGATGATGAATTGGGCAGAAGAAATAACCATTCAGGTAACTATGGATTGTATTAGATTCTGGATCACTTTTTTTTTTTTTTTTGGTGGTGGKGGGGGTTTACAGTAGTGCTTTTTAAAATATAACATGTAACTTGAATTGTTTCTCATAAAGCAAAGTGAAGAAGTTTTCATATGAAGTTTTTTGACTTGTGATACACAGGAGGTCAATCTTGAAAATCAGTATGGTCCCATTTAAGCTCAAACTCAGTGACTCTCTACTACATTGGAACTGCATACACCCAGCATCAAAATAATTCATTACTTTTTATTCCATGTGGCAAAGGACTGTGGAYAGACACCTCTTACAGTAATTAATCTCTAAAATTTCTGTCCAGGCCACCTTTCTGTTTTTACTCAGCATTCGTATTACATCAATAATAAAGGTAAATTTAGTCTTATGGTGAAACAAAAAAGCAGTCTGCTTTTTCTGCTCCAGATAAGTATAACAATGCATAGTTTAAACTTTTTTCCTTACTATGCATTCCTTAAACCAAGCCTGCAGATGATTCTCTGATTGGTCGAGCCCTGTCCTACAACTTTTCATATCTGAGTGATCTTCCATCACATTATTTCTGTGGAAGTAAGGAGGACTATTTGCATAAAYGAGGATATAAAACTAAGAGCTTAACATAAAAATTTGCTTTATCCCCTTGCAGAATTTCTTAGGGAAGTAAAGTTTCATATTTCACCAATGCAGTAAATATTATGCAAAGGCAATTTGAAGTTCAAATCTGAACAACTAGACAAACCATTTGCTGGAATTTCCCTCTTTTGCCAAAAGGCAATAAAAATATATTCTAACCCTCTGATCAGCTATATCCATTCACATTAATCAGAGACCACTACACAAACTCTTCATTTACAGTAGAATAAAATTGCTTCAAATATTGCAACATGTTTTTTGTCAGTGTTATACCACCTGATAAAAATCCACCTAAGGAAGAATGTCAACAGCATGGAGTCAGTCAAGGTTATGGCTATACAGACAGTAAAAGTGCAGAATAACTGTATATTTGGAATGGGTAACACAGCTTTGTGGGCAACACACGTGTCACATTATGAACAACAGCAGATTACAATGAYATAATGAAGGGATGGCTCTCACACCCTGAACGACAAGGACAGCAAAAGAGAGTGACCCATCCAATTATCTCTACTCTTATTTTATTCCTCATCCTTCAGTCAACTATCTCAAGCACGGGTAGCACCCTCTTAAATCAATCCTTACGTTCGTTCCATTTATTCCTTTACAGGTATGCTCATTTTATTCTGGTCCACTCTGTGTCTGGCACTGTTGAGAAGAATAAATTAATGCAAGCATAAAAGTCTAGCAGACTCTGTCTGTAAGGTGCTAACATATTTTCCTTGGTGCATCCCCTCCCCTTTACTGAAGTACCATTAACCAGTCTCTGTGGCAAAACGCTATTTAGTAACCAGTGCTATCATGTGCAACGGGGCAAAAAAACACTCTATTGACCACCACTACATATTTGTTTGTGTTGTCTCTCTGGTTCGACAAGTCTGTGCTGATGGCACCTGTTAAAGCTGCTTCAACTAAGCTGTTCTGCATTTGTCTGGCTGGATTTGGACTTCCCAGATCCCYGACTGAATACAAAGTGATTTGAAAAAACAGTGTTTGGCAACAAGCACAGTGGGGAGTACACTGTGTGTTGGTATACAAGAGCACAATGTGTTCTTCATAACATCACTAAGGGAGCATGCTGCTAGAATCTCTGTGCCGTTGAGATCAAAATGGTCTCCTTTGTTGTCAGTTGTTTAATAGCAGCTGTTTAATGTAATTCCAAATGATCTGCTTGAATGAAGTTGTCATTCTTGCAGTTCACTTTAATGTAGTAAAAAACACAGCTTGGCCATGTTATTTTTCTATTGTTCTTCTGAAAAGTTGTGCATTCTTGTACTTCCACTAGCCTGCCAAAATAATAAGCCTGTCATTTCTGGAACTAAAACACTTATGAGAGAATTAAATAAAAAGAAGCAAATGATCAAATATTTATTTCAAAATACTTTCCTTTTGGGTAATTTGTAATGGCTTGGAAAAAAGTATCTTCACTACTAAAAAATTACACACAGAAAGAAAAAGTGAACTTGTCAATCAATACCTGAGCAAAAAAAACCTATTTCTATATGTATTTCAAGACATTTTCCCTGATCTGGGTTATTATTTGTCTTACTGTATTTCATAATGCAAAAAAGTTGTAGAAAAATGTTGATATAGTGCAAAAACATATATACTCTTCTTGATCAAGCAGTTTAGCTTATGGAAATATGCTCTTATAGTGTGCATGTTTTTTGTCAAAATCTGTTTGAAACCAAGAGCGATAATAAGGGACATAATCTGTAAAAATATTTGCAGCTCTCTGATGAACAATAGAGGGCACTAATGCTTCTAATCTGGCAAACGCATCACGCACCAGACAGAACAAAATAGCCGTGGTACTTGTAGCACACAAACCACATCACCTATGCTAAATACGTAGATAGTATAGAGAGGATTTCTGTGTCTCTCAGAAAAGTTCTTTGTCCTTTAAATTTCCTTTTTTTTGCCTGCAGAAAGTAGGATGTGATAATAACGTACAGATATTTGCAGCCTTTCAAAGTGTTATTTTCTTTTGTTCATTGAACAAAGCACAAGCAACTTTTCCTCATACAAATGCCCTTTCTGCGTACTTTCTCACAACACCCATGTCTATTTACCTGTAGTTCTGTGCAATATTTCAAGGCAAACGAATTCCACTGATAAATGCAGAAGCCAAAGAATGCTTAACATATGTGTTRCATATGTTCTTAGCAAGCTAATGTAGAAATACTGGCTGCAAACATGAGCAATAGAGAGACACTGGGGTATCACTTGAAGGTTCTCAGTTAGAAGGACTTATCAGGGGATCCTATATCACGATAGCATTTTAAGCAGTTTCAGTTACCTCAGAAAAGATGCAGCTACTGAAAGTGTTACTTTCAATAAAAAGCACATGCATAGCAAATATTTTGGAAAGGTTAAACTATTTTTTAAACCGTAAACTATTTTTTTCCATAGAAAATAAAAGCAATTCAGAATTTTTCACAGAATATCTCTCAGGAACATAAACTTCTTTAGAACTGCTAGTAGCTGAACACTATCTACCTTTTTTTAAATGCTTACCAGTCTTTCTCATTGCTATTCAAAGCAGCAGATTTATTTCTCAGCTCTGGAGATTGAAACTTTGGCAAGAGACACTTAAATACCAAACACCAACTAATGAATTGTTTTTTCTTAGATTTCTAAGATTGTAGAAAATAGTAAAGGTGCTATGTTTAGTTCAGGATAGCTTTTATCTGGAGAAAAACACGAAATGCTAATATTCTGTTGCTGTAATTTCAATGTATATTTTAAATGAAATATGAAACATATGTCCCTGTACACCCTATGAACTGAAAAGTCTTCATGAATTGTGTGCCCTAATTTCTGAATCCCCAGTTTCAGAAGCAATGCACCAGCTTTTCAAAGATACCAAACTCTAGCAACTCTAATGATAATAGCATCTTGTCTGAGTCAAAGGAAACAGCTTTAAATCAATGTTAATAGCTAGGCTGAAATTTGAAAGCTGGATTCAAGTTACCTCCACTACAAAAGTAAGATGCATGCAGTTAGTGAAAATAACTCAAGTTTTTGCCCTGAGTCAACATGAAATATGATGAGTTTCTATCTTCTGATTTTCTGAACTTTTAAAGACCTTTTGGCCATGGATTCAAGATGGTCAATGCAAGTACTAAACATTCTTTATTCAACTATGCTGAAAAGGTCAAAAACCTATATGGTATTCATTTAACCCTCATTTGGAGATTTCTGACATCAAAAGATTATTTCCAACTTCAAGGTTCATTTGTTGCTGTTTTGTTTTTCTTTTTAAATATGACTGTAGCACAGGCCTTCTGTCTTTGTATCTTCATTTTTGTGCCATACAGGAGACTGGCCTTTGCATATTTCTCCATCTCTTCCAAGCAGTCATAAGAGGTGTTGCAAACTAACAGGTAAAATACAAATCATGCTATGCAGAATTATTGTTCCAATTCTCAATGTTGTATTAAGTGCTATCATATTGATGATAGTTGGTTGTATATCACTATCTTGAGAGAATAGTAACAACCAGACACAAGCAGTATCTGTGATGCTGCCCAACAAAAAAGGAGGCATATTCTGGCCATGGAGACAAAGATAAATTCTTACTTATTCCTGAGCTAAAAGTGTGAACAGGAGATTGTTTTTTAAGACTTATTTGAACAGTTTGCATACAATAAAATTGCAGTGGACCAACATGCTATATAACTAGGGTACATGGAAAAAAGAAGCATTTACAAAATTGGGAAAAAACAGGAACCTTTGATGGGCTGTATTTTAAAGGATTATCTCAGGCAACTCAAACTCATTACTGCTTTATCAGAGAAGCACCATACAAGTGTTAAATCCATAGACAAAACAAAAAAATATTCCATAAAAATTCGAGTTCAGACCACTTGTCCATGCATCATAAATTTTTCCTTCCTGGCCTTCAGCAGCTTATCAATGATTGCTATCCCTACTGTTACACTGTATGTCAGTTGCCTGTCTTGCAGTTGTGGCTTGGAGCCCTTACCTAGATCAGAAACTATGCTGGGTTTAGTGCACCTCTTTCCCCTTAAGTCATAAGCATTCTGTAACAGTAATTTTATCACAAAACTGCTGGATACATAAAATCATAGATCTCAAATATTTTGGAGGACACATGGGATGACTCTTCTCTGCCACTTGACCCCATCGTTACATTTCCCCCAAGGCGTTGTCCACCATTTCAGCATACTGACTGACTATTTGTCTTATTCTCAACCACTAACTGCCTCAGTATTACCTTCCTTTCACTCTCCAGATTAGAGAATACTGTATGCAAAGTGACCCAGACGCCCCCTCTGACACAGGTATTAGAATTGACTGGTTCCTAATCCACAGTTTTTATTTGATGGATACTTATATTACACTGGGCCAAATTTTATTCCTAGTTACATGACTGTAAATCTGGACTCAAAAGAATTTACTTCAATAGAGTTAGATTGGACTCATACTAGCACAAAACTAATCTAGAGACTAATGAAATAAAAAGGGACCTTTATCAAGCAATGATCCTAGCAAGGTCATTTTTATTCTTTCTGACCTGCCTGTAACAATAACCAACGTGGCTTAGAATGCATTAAGAAACATCTAAACTACAGCTATGTGCAGCTGCTTAGACACTAGCAACTTCCAGAAAACATCCAAAGTCACTGAAAACACATATATAACCCATATAATGATTTTTGTAGAATGCTTAGACAATCTGTGTGGAACAAATTCAGATACTTAATCTAGTACTGTCAAATATAAAGATATTGCTAGTAAATGTTATTGCAGGAAATACTGTAGATGCAGTTTCTTGCATTTTCTTCACATTCACCCTTCAAATTTTTCTGCAAGTAATCATGGGCTCTCTGTCCTGCTTCTTTAACAATAGGGACAATGGAATAATCAAGCTGAGATATAAAAACCACAAAATGACGGAAAGAGAGGTAAATGCAATAAAACTATTTTCATTTAAACTAGGCGTACATTGGACCTCTCATTTCATACTGCTTGCAGCAGGACGGGTAACATCCTGAGATTAATTCTTTTCAAGGATTTTTCCTCCAGAAGAGAAAAGGGGGAACCAAAAGGGATAGATCTTTGCATCACAAAGGTACTCCATTACTTAAGTTTAGAGTCAGCACTAGCTGCTCTGAGACTTGTAGCACTGAATTGGTAAGTGCATTTCAGATTTCATGAATCCCCAAAGCAATGGTTAGTTTTCAAAACAAGAGGCAAGTTAATCAACAAATTGCAGAGTGTATCTATCCTTAGAGCCAAAAGTATTCTACCCATCCTCCCAGTCCTTCATGTCAATAATGCAAAATTATTATTCTAAAAATAATAATGTACTCCCAATGCCTTAGTATAAACATCAACACAGAAAGGCCGCTCCAGTCTCAAAAATTATGAATATCCCTTCCTTTTAACTAGTAACCTATTTCCTAATGGGAGGGCATGACTCTAAAGTGGTTTTTCTTTCATCTTTTCCATAAGCAATATACAGAGGTTCAATTATTCATAAGAGGGACTAGTCATGTAAATAAGGTCTGGAAGACCAAGCACCATGTTGCCAAAGTATATCTTAAAGTGCAAAAGAGAGTTTTAGTGTAGCCCTTGCTAGCAGGGTGCTATCTCAGGAACCCTCGACAGAGAAGGCAGGGTTCATAAACGTGCACTTATACAATATGCAGAGACCATTTACACTAAGTTAGAGCATGGAATTTGAGGTTTTACAATGGGAGATTTACAACAGCCAGAGTAGATAATGCAAGAACAAAAACACAAAGCACCTATGAAAGGAAAGCTGGAAAAACAAAGCAAAACTCTCAGAATACTGGTCTACATGCAACTGATTCTTTGATTCCTCCAGAAAGATGGAGGTTTGTTTTATAGCTATATTCCATGGGTACACTAATTCTTTCTGTATGTCTTCATAACGAGCATCTCCCTGCTCTTTAAAACTGCAATTCTGTCTGCTTGAATCAGAAAAAGGGAATGATTTAGTATTTTTGTTGGCTGGTTATTTATAAGAGATCTACTCTAGATTAGTCTTGCTTGAGTGGCATCATAAATGGCTCCATTCCCTAGCAGTAGTCTACTTCAGATGGGAACCTGACAACCTCTACTTAGTATGTCTTTCATAGTACACAATGAAGTGTAAAAACTGCTGTGAAAAAGCCTGTGTTTCAAAACAAACCATCTCAGTAATAAGCACTTAAAACACTTTTTATTAATATATTTCTTTGTATACAAAACAAAAGCTTAATGCTAAAACAGGCCTTTGACAATGTTTTTGTTTTGTTGTTTTTTTCTTTCTCTAAATGAAGTACTACAGCAGCTTTTAGAAGGTCCAGAATAAATTATTTGAAATAAAGTGTTAAAGTGAGGCTTATAAAAGGGTTGGTTTTTCCCTCATCACAGCTTAATAACGTGGGATTTTCAACCAAAAAGCTTAATCAAAATCCAAAGTGGAAATCCTAAATTAGTAAATATTGAATTTAACCACTTTTATATCTCAGGTATTAGCAAATACCTTTGGTCTACAGAGATACAGCCCTTTCTAATCCTTATCTGAATTTGCAATTAAGACTTCAGAGCTACAGATATCTGTACACAGCTCTGTACACAGCTCTGCTCTCTTATTTTTAAATGATTGGACCCAAATCAAATCAGTCTTCAAATACATTGAAAAGTAGATGTCTGATGTCTAATTGAACTAATAGATAACACTCTTTTTAATACTGTTAATGCTTAGTGTGGGCTTCACACAGACAGGAGAAAGGGGAGGGAGGGCGTTAGAAAAAATTTGCACAGAAAACCTTGTCATTATATTATTACCATTTAGTTCCTTGGCATAAAGATAGAGCAAAGCTAATATTTGCAAATTATTTGCCAAATAAAAAAAAAAATCTAAATGTGTTAGGAGTTAGGTTCTTGTTCTCTTTCACTAATTGTCACCTCCAATAGGACATTGTAAGAGCCTCAAAATGAAGCACTTATGAGTTTTCTTTTCCAATCTCTTGTGGGCTTCTCTCAGTTTATCACAAATGAACAATCGTGTTGGAAGGGGCTCCGTCTGTTTAATGTCATTAGTGATTGTTTCATAAAACAAACAGCCGCTCCACCATTCTGCTGCAGTTAATCTTAAATCTAAACGTGGCGGCACTTGGGGAGAGTCTCAAACACGGTTTGTTCTAACCAATGCAGGTCTCTTAATCTATTGCAAGTCAAGGCGCTTATCTCTCTGCTCAGCTCAGAGCAGTGATTTCTTTGTCCAAATATCAAACCAAACCCAGTTAATATCATGCTTCCAGCCTTTTCCCAAAGATTTTTCCTCCTTAAATTCTGGCCAAAGCCTAAGGTATATTTATTTATTGCTTATACCATTTCATGCTTATTTTTCAATACTAGCAAAGTCAAACTATTTCARATTAGTGCACAAGGGTATTTCAATGAGCTTAATCAGCCAGGTGAACTGATAACTTAGCGATTTACCTAACTGTGCTGGAAAAATCATTCATTCTGGATTAAGCCTATAGTGGTACATGTTTATAATATGCCAGCATATATTTACAATATGTTTATAATAAGCCAGGATTTTTATCTAGTGGCCCAGTCCAAAGGGGTGGTAATCACCTTAAACTTCCCTGGAAGCAGAGGGTGCCCATCACTACACAGGATCAAATCTTATAGCAGCAGTCATTTAGGGATGGGGTGGGGGGACAGTTCTGAAAAAAAATTTACAATAGCTTTTCCCAAGTGCTTCATAACATATTCCTGCTTGAAAAATTAGGAGAACAAGCTTATGCCATATGCTTTTCAGTGCTACCACACCCTTAGCTGGTACAAAAGGGTAGGCATATTTTGACAGCTTACATATTTAGGAAAATAACAACACCTGTTAACAAGGGTATTTATGAATATATAGAGAGAATATGTATATATGTACAATAGATTTTAACTCTTACTTCTTTTAAATCTGCTTGAGTCTAGCATGGATTACTAATTCTTAAGCTTGGAATAGATGCACATTTATGTTCTTGCAATGTCAGAAGAAAAAAATTCTTTTGAACTGGTGGTAATCCAAATGAGTTTGAGTAATGGGACACCTCTGATGGCAAGTGTTCATGTAAATAAAAAATAAAAAGATTTTTGCTGCTCTARGGAAGCCTGAAGCATTTTTTTGGCCTTACTGTTACCAATGCATCATCCTCTAGACCCTGAGAAAAAGACTTGAAGGTGGAAGAATACAGAGCATTTGTTCACTGAGAAAAAAATAATTAAAAAGTCAAGTAGGATTATTCTTCGCCTCTTTGAAAATTCTTAAATGAAAGTTGTAGTGGGCAGAAATTGGTGGGCAGATATACCAAAACAACTATGTTGCAAAATTCCATGATACTTATGTTTATATAGTTTATGTATATATTCCCCAGTTAAACTTAACAAACTGGTATACAGATACATGTCAATGTAGTGAAAGGATGCAGATTTTTTTTTCTCTTGCCTTAAAATGCAAAACAAAACATAGTGCTACATATGAACCCCAACTCTATTGTGGTCTATCCCTCCACACTGGTATTAAAGTCCCTTAATAAATATGAAGAATTGTCTTTTTCTTTTCTCTTTAAACAAAACAAAACAAACAAAAAGAGAGGGAAAAATCAACTCAGGTTTTTCCACAACTTCATATCACTTCCCATCTCTACTGGATGGAGTAGAATTTCAATTAACTGGTAGGAGTCCAAGTAAAGCCCGGCTGCCTGTGTTCCTCCCGGTCATGCCCCATAATTGTAGAGGGACCTGCATTTTTCAGCCAATGACACGGCTTGCAAAAATAGATACACTGAGTTATTTGATAAAGGAACCAAAGCCTGTCACTCCTGTTCAACTGCCAAACAACATGAGAGTGAGTGAGATTGTGTTCAGAT
>NW_020451082.1:1743244-1874659 GCF_003343035.1 Apteryx rowi
AAAAAAAAAAAAAAAAAGAAGAAGAAGAAGAAAGGAAAATTAACTGCCATGTTTCCAATATGCCCCCCCCCAAAAAAGGGGGGGCACTTTTGCCCCAGTGTACTTTATGCATCTCCTACAAATCTTTTTTTCATAGAGTAGAAGCACTGGCAGGTATATTTCCTCTCCTGTATTCCAAGACGATCTTGATTCCCAAGTACAATTCTTTATCTCTGCCCTGAAGATAATTATCAAAGCATGGCTAAGAAGAAGAAAAAAAAAAAAAACTGTTAAAGGCTCTCTGCACCAAAATTGAGGGCATCAAAGAGGTTTCTAACTTTATTAGTGCCCTCTAAGCCTCTAATATATTTTACTAGACAACAAACTGGTCCTTTAAGAAAAAAATACTTTTATCAAAGAGAAAGAAACATGTTCATAATTGAGTGGTTCACAGAATACCTTTGGATTATGACAAACAATTTTACAAATGTTCGTACTTCTATTTACTGGTAGTGTGAGCTACCAACATCAGTTCTTGCATTTTTCTTTCTTATTTCTTTCTTATGTTTTTCCTTAGGTTTATTTCTGAGCACCAGAGGTATTCAAATCGACAGCAATTCAAACATGAATACTAAATGCTCCATAATGTTCAATATTTCTTGATCATATGAGTGATATAATATTACAAATCTTTTTTTTTTTTTACAGAAAGTATTGGTGTGCCTGTGCTATATAGCTCTATAGGTGAACAACAGAGGCAGATGGAATGCAGCTGTATAAGAATTTTATACTTTCTATCCTGCAGTGTGCCCCATACTTTACAGATAAATACAGGTGATTGTTTAGAGGTGCCTCTCCTAATACACCAGAATATTAGGTTACGGTTATCTACTACTATCTACTATCTATAATTGAGAATTTGCACCCAGTTTTAAAGCTCAGTGATTGAAAGGGCCTATAAATATAAAACCATAGCTATAAAGCACAGACTTTCCACTTTCAATGGACAATCCAGGTCAGATTAAATATATTCTGRTAAGAATCAACCAATAGCCCTCTTCACTTGCTTGTCGATATTACAGATCTACTCCCAGATTGAGACCTTATTTGGAATCAGATCAGAAACAAGGTCTAATCAATTCTCTTTTGATATGGCAAGTCCTGGCATTCAGAGTAACTGCACACACCTGTTAACTACTTTCCCCACCGCAGACCCTCTAATTCATCTGCCTCCAACAGGTATAAATGGAGGGAAACAAACCTGCTACTAAACCTGGCAGCAAAACTCAAGCTGACRACAGTGAGGTGAAGATTTTTCCCCCTCTCTCATCAATGTAAAGACACTCACACAGACCTTGTTCAGGCGACAACTACGAGGAACCAAAGGACAATTCCCAGCAGAAGCAACATGAAAAAATTCTTTCATCATTATGGATTCAGATTTATTTGTACTTGTATAACAAAACAAAATCATAACATCCATCCTGGGAAAAAAAAAAGCTTTCATTTATGCCATGCTCTTTCTTTTCAACAAAAATGTCACTATGCTGCCAAACAGGTAACAGTGCAGAGCACAGGGATTAGTATTTCTGCAAACAAGAGGTGACTCGCTCTCTCCTTCCAATTTCTCTCCTCTTCCTTCTGTCAGTTCTTGCTCTTCCTGTTCTTGGTTTCCCTTCTTATTCTCTTATTCACATATTAACTGGTCCTACATAGCTCCCTTCATTCCTGTCTATCCTTTCTTCTCCATACCTTTGTGGCTTCTTCCCTGCCTGACCACTAATTTTAATTAAGTCTGAATTAGAGGGAGCCTAATTTAAAAAGCCTTGGCCAAATACTATATTCAGTGACCACTTCCATTTAAAAAGAAATCACAACCCCATACCAAAACGCCACACACAGACATACATACATGAACCCACACATACGAACATACAGGCATTCATGCTGGTTGGAATTTCAAAGATATACGTGCTTTGTTTATTAATAATATGGGTAAAAGGCAGAAAGAAAAACTCAAGACTGCTGCCTAAAATACCATCCTGATACACTAATCTTAACGCAATCACCAACACTGTTATATTGTTACTTATCAAAAGACTCTTTAAACAAYGAGATACAAGCCCTTTAAACAACGTAGACACTTGGACTTTGTAACAGAGGTGGCCCTACAGATCAGGGCTGGCTCTGATTTCTGAGTACTGTAAATATGAAAAATTTAAGCAAAGTCTACCCTTCTAATTGACACTCTGGGCAGTTTACTTAATCAGTTGAGCACCTTCAATGAATGAAATTCCCATAGGAAAGAAGGTTTCACAATCTGTTCACTAGAAGTCTCAATTATTATAAGAAATAGTGTTATAAGAAAGTATTATAAGAAATGCTCCTTCTTTCCATTATCTTGTTACTATAATCTTCCAAAAATGGCTCTGCTTAGTGTTGGTATATTCTAAATCCTCTAGTCTTCAGCCTCTGACTTTAATGAGTTTCTGTCCAAAGACTGGAGGACTGGCCCCATAAACTAAAATGCTGTGTGTTTTAAATGACTACCTAAAATATGTATACGTTGAATCAGAGTGAGATTGATCATCTTTTTCTTATTTTTACACTGCTACATGTACACCTGCTGTGTTCCATCTTCTTGTGTGGCACATTCTGTCCCTTATTCCTAAATGGGCCCTCTATGTCGAGTTTTATATTAAAACATTTTCAGGTAACAATTCAGATCAGTGACTGAGAGGAGAGAAAACTAACTCATTCAGCCTGATTTTGCGAACCATCAGAGCATGCTCCAAGGCCCCTCTTCCTGACCACCTTAAGAGCCTCGTGCAGTATTGGCAATTGCAGAAAAATATAACTTATTCATCCAAATAATGAGAAGGGGCAAGAAGAACTTTAGTTTGTACTCTTTCAATAAAGATTGAGTTGTATTTTGAGCAGGCATGGCTCTACAGCAAAGCATGGTGGGGGAGAGCAGGAGCTTTTTGTTGATTTGTTAGAGAAATCAATACAAACTAGTGTGGCTTGAACAGCACTAGTACAATAAACAGAATACTTCAGAAGAATAAATTTAATTACCTTGAATTTTCAGTAGCCCATAAACACAACAGTCTGGGAGAATTAAGTGACTCCTCCTCATTGTGAACAGATTACAAAGGTAAATCCATTTCACTGTAGTTATTACAAAGCCAAAGCCAATTGGTTGAACAATAGTTCCAGGCCAGCAGAAACCTACTGTGGCACCAAAGATTCTAATAATTATCATTATTGCTATTAATAACAATATCAACGCAAGTAAGAAGTAGTAGGAAGGAATTTCAATGATTCCATTGCATTACAGCACACAGTTTTCTCAAGGGCACATTTGTTGTCAGCTGCTACTACAACTCCAGATAAGATCATGGTGGAGGTTTTTCAAATTCATAAATATGAATACAGAAGTCTAAACCTGACTTTTATGCTGATTTTACTTTCATGAGATTCTGCTTTCAAACTATATAGCTGTAGTACAGTTTCACAGCAAGCGTGCAGACAGCAACAATATGGATTTGTCTGCATACAGTAGTTTCATCTCCAGCTTTGTAGTGTGATCTACTAGGGTGTAGCACTGTAACAAATATCTGCCAGCATTTAGAAACCATAATGCTATTAAACTTTTAATGATGTCTGATGACAAACCACAGCATTTTTTCCATGCTAAATATCTATAGAAAGCTCTAACTTCATATATTCATTCTCAAAGGGGAAAAAAGTGTTCAGCCATGTTGTGCAAGCATTTCCAGAATGCATCAGAAACCTCATACGCCTTTTGCAGAAAACAACAAAACACAGGTTTATGTCAGATATATGAAAGGTTTGATGGCGTCTTATGGACTGTGGCAACACCCCCATTACTCTCTCTTGTATATTTACAAGAGTCAAAGCAGTGCAGTAAAATGGCCATCAATGCAGATAACTATCTGGGCAAGGGAAGTGGCTTGATGGTCAATACCCTGAGATACTTGAATAAAATATCATTAATTTGCCATAAGGACTGAACAGACTGCACAAATTCTCTCTGATTTTCCTCCTCCTTCTTTCTTGGATAAGTTGGGAGAAAAGGATAAAAAGATGGAGGTCAGTAATAAATAGTATGTATAACACCACAGGTAACTTCTTACATCACAGAGTACTTCCATCTGAGGAGTTCAAGACACCAAAGCAATAACAAACGTGCAATAGGCCTTAAGCTATTTTGCATCGCAATTGTGCTCCTGAACCTGGCTAGCTTGCTCTTTAGTTTTAAACACAAATTTAATTTCCACTAAAGATGCAGTGAATTACACTGATCTAATTTAAGCATCAATGAACTTTATTAACCTCCTAGGATTGCTGAGATTTTCACTGCCTTATTTTGGGACTTCACTGGTACATCCAGTTCCCTTGAAGAATGTTGAACAACAGGAGGTGGTCATCTCCTTCAAAAAATTTTCAGACACATATACATATATGCCTATATATTTGTGTGTGTATGTGTATATATGCACACACACAAATATATGCATATATACATGTTTGTACGTATATACATGAGTATATGTGTGTGTGTATACACACACACATAGCCTGCTTTTCTAAATCCTACCAGAGAAGCTAAAGCAAGCAATCACTAGAAGAGCAGTAAATGAACAAATATTATTAGGGCTGTATTCTCTTCTCTCTAGGGCCCACTGTAGTAGTACTGTTAACTATTACATATGTATCATGGGAAGGATATAGCCCTGAGAGTCTAAGGGCCAAAAGTAGCTCATTTTCCTTGACTGGCTTGAATACTGAGCAGAGATTGTAAACTGGGCCATGTAATGCTATTGTAATGCAAAAGTTAAGTAAGTTCTGTTTGTCGAGCTTTAGGCAAAAATGACAAATATCATTTTACTGAGAACCTCAAGGTGAAGTTGGACACAGGTTTCCAAGAGGAAATATTTTACTCACTAATATCTTCTCTCCTGTCATAACCTCTTGCCTGCATAGAGAGAAGAAAGCGTAACAATTGCAACAATAAACAATTCACATATATCATGCATAATCTACTACCACCAATACTAATTTATTTTTGCAGTTGGGGATGTTTTCTAAATGTTCACATGGACAATTACTATTTGTTGTTTGTATTACCACTGTGCCTATAACTGTGCTCATAGACCATGACCCACTGTCTTGTAAATGCTGAAGAAGTTCCAAACAAAAGGACAGCTCAAGACACAAGTAGCTTGCACAGTGTAATATGGCTGTAAATCTGAGCTGGCATCAACAGACGTTGAAATACCTGACAATGATACAACCAGGAACACAGAAGTTGCCACACGGGCTCAAATCTTGTTTCATYTAGAACTATAAACAGAACCTGATGTGTCAGCAGAAAATGCAAAAAAAACCCTGCACTAGGCATAGCTGGGATAACCCATCCCCTAAGAAAGCATCCTTGTAATGTTTCCTAGAATTAGAGTAGAAACCTAAAGCACATAATTTTAGACCTCTTAGTAATCTATTTTTAATATACACTAACAACACAGAATATTCCCATTCATATAACTCTCCAGACTCTTTCCTAAAGCACACTAAATTCCTGGCCTTAGCAACATCCCAGAGCAATGAAGTCCATTACCTAATTGCACATTAGGTCAAAAATTATTATTAATAATTTCTTTTCTTTTTTCTTTTTTAATCAGTCACCTTTCTATATTGTTCCCTTGTTCTCGTATCATGAGATAAAGAGGAAAGCAGTTCCCAAACTGCCTTCTCTATGCAAAATAATGATTGTTAGATTCTTATCAGGTTCTTTTTTATTCATCTCCTCTCAAAGGTAAGCAATCTCTCCACATGAGAGTTTTCCCATGCACCTGATCATTCTTCTTGCCTCACTCTGAACTCCTGGTAAATCTGTAATATCCTATTTGAGATGATGTCCCCCATATTGATGAGCCTGCACCATTTGCATAATGGCATTACAGTATTTTCCATATTATTCTTTATCTTTTCCACACGTACCTAATCTGTTTTTAACTGAAGCTGTGCACAGAGCAGATGTCTTCAAGGAACTCTCAGTATCGATGGCTAGTTTTTTTTTCTGAGTTGATACAGTTATTTTATAGTCCAGTTAGGCAGACAAACAGTCACATTTCTCCATTCCAATGCTCATTACTTTGCATTCATCATCAACAAATTTCATGTGTCATTATGTAGCCAGCTAAGTCCTTCAGAAGTTCTTTATAGTCTCATCTATATTTGACTAACTTAGATAATTTTGCATCTGCAAATTTTCCCAGTTCATTTATCACTCTTACAGATAAAATAAATATCAGGACAGACATGCAGTAGCTTCCTCACACTATCGACATGCTTTAACTCTTGTCTAGAAATGAAGTCTTACAGAGGTGAAAAGGTACGCTAGTGTTCATACCTGCTTCTCTCGTGAAACCACCAATTAGGTGGGAAAATTTATTACATAGGAAAGAATTATCCATATACAACTGAACACGTTATCTAAACATCCATCTAAGGCCCCATCAGCTGGAAATGATATTCAGTTACTATAAACTTGAGCTGAATTAAAACTCCAACTGGAGGCAAATGCTGCCACATTGCATAAGAGAGTATACTTTACTGAAATCGATGTGCTAGATTTTTACTTCAATTGCTTTCATTATAATTCAATAGCCTGGAATTCTTCAAACTGTAAAAGTTGTCTGAATCTTTCCTAGTGGAGAAGCAACCACCTATATGAATTTGGTCCCATATCTCATGATGGCAACCAATGCACCATTAGTTCCCCAGCTTATTCCAGTTGGGGTCAAAAAACTATCCTCCTRACTGATGTACTATAGAACAAGAATAAGCTATGGACTGCAGTCTAGAAATCAAGTAGAGGTAGTGGTTTAACCTAAGTTGCACCATCACTGTGTGTTATAGACAAGCATCACACTAATGTACCATATAGTGTTTGAATTATGAAGCAGTCATGAAAAGTTAATTGTGGACTACAGACTACACTGAATATTAGGTGCATAGTATTCATATTACATTCATTCTCTATAACTAAAAACCTGAAGTGAATCATTTTCACCATTGAGATTTTTGAAATGATTTTTTTTTTTCCTCAATGAGCTCTTCTCTTTGCTATATATGATCCCCACAAATTATCTTTTTGAAATAGGCTCACTTAATTTAACAGCATCAAAGACTCTAATTAAAAAAAAAAAAAAAAAAGAGTTTAATATTCCCTAGGATGACCAGTTTCTCTGCATCGCTCAGCCACTATCTCCATAGCTTGGCCCTTCCACCATGGGAGCATTAAGTCAGTCTGAAATAAGAACCAGTCTACACTATAGCCAAATTTCCAACTCTCTTCATGGAAAGACTCCCCAACCCTCATTCTTAAAAGCTGCAGGAGACTAACAAGTTGCTTTGACCTGGTGCCTCAAAAGCCTCTTCCAGGAAATCAAACAATGTTATGTGCACAAAACTGTCCAGGCACCATTCAGAGGAGAGCATGTGCCTACTTCAGAGAACACTGAAATTTGAATATAAAAGTGCTGAGGGGCTACCAGATCTGAGCAAGCCTCATATCTTTATTTATAAAGACTTTTCTGTAGGACCAGAACCTTGAATAGATTATTCTGAAACAGGACACTGAGTAAGGCTTGTGTTGTGTGTACCGCAGAGGAAGGGCTGTTGGATAATGAGCTCCAGGGAGTTGAATCCTCTAGGTGCTGAACAGGAAAGAGACAAAGAGAGGAAGGCCAAAGCGTGCTGAACAAGGCACAAGGGACTCTCAAGCAACCCAGAGTACAGGAATCTGAAAACCTGATTCTTCTGAAGCAAATAGTATGAAGCCAGAAACCACTCAAAGGACTGCAGAGAAAAAAAAAGATAAGTCATTCCAATTTATTCACATTAGTATTGAAATTACTTATATTACTGTAATAAAAATAACTGGAATTATTCTTATTGCAACCAGATCCGCAAACCTTTTAGCATTCACATATCACTATTTGGAGGCCTTTGCCACCTTCACACTTCATAGCTAAATACACTACCAGCATACCCTACTACAGCTTGAATACATCCTCTCTTGCGACAAATCCTATAAATCTTACTCAGACAAAACTCCCACAAAAATTAAAAAAGTAAAGATATGGAAATGTGCAGCAGTCACATTATGGATATGAAAGCCCTCTGGGCCCAATATCATGTCAAAGGAAATCACAGAGGATAGAAGAGTTTCATGTATTAGTTAAACACACTTTTTTGCAGCAATCATTGTTGTGCATTAAAGAATACATCAGATCAGAAGCAAACAGCGTGAAGAGGGAACTGTGTTGCAGAGGGCTTCCCTGGCAATGACTGACTGACTCAGTCCTGTTGCTGCCTGCTCCCTAAACTACTAGCAATAAAATAAGCCTGGTAAGACCAAGACTTGGATTCTTGCTCCATTTCCTATTTTTTCTACTCAAAAGAGCCATATGCTGTTTGGTACAATAATGCCTGCACAAAGAGCAAAAATGTTTAATACGTAGTTACAAATGCTAGGTTTCCTATTGTTTATGCACCATGACTTAAGGCAACTTAGGCAGTTTTAATTTTACACGGATACCACAAAGGCCTATAGTAAACACCATGGTTCCTACCAGCCCTAGTAAGGAATAATGCATACTATCCAGTTGAGTTATGACTAAAACATCCATCTATAGCCAGAAAACTTTTACTTTACATATCTTTGCTACTTAAAGCTGGGGGCAGGGGGAGAAACAGAAACAGAAAAGTGGGGTGGGGGGAGGAACAGAAAATAGCTTTGCCTTTAGAAGAGGCATATTCGAATGCAAAAATGCAGTGACCCTTTACATACTCTGATTTATGGTGAAAACACTCCCAGACCCTTAGCAAGCGTCCAGTCCTCAACAATAGCTGTGCCACTGACTACAGCTAAATTTCTAATTTTTTTTTTTTTAAAACAGCAAGAATGCTTGCACTTACTACAAGATGACTAACTCACTCACAGCTGTGCCACTTATGAGCAATGGCACAATTCCCTCGTTCTTTGACTGTTAACTATTTCCTCTGTATGTCTGTTGCTCCCTGTACATATCAATACCTAAACTCCACACTGGTTATCAAGTTGTGTGCAAACAATATCTGGTTTTATTCTGGAAAAAGCAGATGATTTTAAACTGCTACTGGGAAATTAACTTTCCAATCAAGGTTTCAACTTGTTGACTTACACGAATCAATATGCATCGTTTCCAATCTTTACATTATTGTTTGTTAGAAAAGTTAGCGCTGAGCTGAAGAATTAGGTCAGTTGCATTAGATCTTCTAAATAACGAGCTCTTCCTTTAAAAGAACGCCGGCTCTGCTTTCAAGACTGCTCCAGCATTTTGTCAATAGAGTTCAGAACAGGGCTAATGATTATCATTAAAGAAAGCCCAGAGTGATTTTAAGAACTTATCTTTCTGTATTTTGTTCTTTTTAATCACACTGTGGGATCCTGGAATGAAGTCACTTCAGACAACTGTTCAGGTTAAAAAAAAAAAAAAAAGAGGTCAGGGAAGGAATGAGAGAAAATTTTCCATGACTGGAAAAGGCAAGATACTTCAACACAAACTACTCCCCTCCAATTTAGACACTGATGACAGAAAACCCACAAATCTTTGCAGCCACCATTAATACATTATTCTTTTACTATGAACCAGTACAGTCTTTGGGGGGAGGTTAAGAACAGCATTAATACACAGACAAACATATTTTTCCCATACTCTTCTCATTAATACACAAACATTTTCCTTATACACTTCTCATGCTCTGATTCCTCCCCCTTGAAGTTATTCCACTGTAAAGAGATTCTGCCTAAATTCTTTGAATATCTGGCCCTTGCCATAACTACACTCATGCTTTCTTGTGCTTGTGTACAACACTAGCTCAAATTGTCTTCTGCAGGCTGTCTCATCTGCTCCTTACAGAGGTTTTTTAAACCAATGTCTACTTTGCTGACCTATCCTAATACTTATCTTAAACTTCCATGCAGTTTTTCTCCCTAAATTTTACCTTTGTTAGTTTCTTAAACCCTTCTGACAGGTGTTCAAACTCAATTCTGACGGATTTCAAAGAAATTGAAGGTAGTGGTATGATTTGTATACACTGATATTTTGCATGAGATGCTATTCTTCTTCGTAATATCCCTTTTTCATTGCTGCTGTACTGATCTCAAGTCCTTTTTTTTTTTTTTCCCCTGAAAGTACCTAGGTGAGAAAAACACTAGACCAATCTACTGCAAAATAAGCCTCTGTTGCAAGCCCATGCACATCATAGGAATAATGGAGGCTCTAAGAGTTATGCTGCATTACCTCCACAATGTTCATCAGGGACTAGATCTGGCAGCAGTCACATAGGATCCCTGCGTGCATTTTGGTTTTTAACATGTTGGTATCCTATCGTTGCCATGAGGACCATGGAACAGTTAAAAGAGCTATGAAGGCTGGATATGTAGACACCCAGAAATCTGTGCAATTTCCTGTTGCAAAGCCCAGCTTCTGCATCTATTCCAAGCCAGACCCCCTACTAATGTATCAGAGCTTCTCCCTCCTACCACCAGTATAAGGTGGTAAAGGCTACCAACCTGTCTATCTTTTTCACACCCTTTCAAGGTGTGAAAGGGAGCCCTTGGGTCAAACATAGGACCAGCACATCCAAAAATATATTGCTTCAGCTTATTGCTCCACTTAGTGTGCCCAGCTTATGTTCCAGCAGTTGAATTCTCCAGTAACTACTTTGTTTGCTTTTTTTAATAAATCTTTTTGATTTCTGTTATCTCCTCATAGTGCTATCTCAGTTACTGAGAAATTTTCCTTTACATGTATATAAGGTTACTCCTCCTCCCTGCTGCCTTCCTCTTTGATCTCCTCTTAGGAGTCAGAAATTATTGACTGCACACACTGTGCTGATTTTCCTGCTTGCCATTTGAATGAATTATCATCAGCACCAATTACGCAATTCTGCTAGAAACAGTAAAGTTACAGAGGGTGAAGTTTGTTTGGACAACTAAGGAGTCAAACTGCACCCTTTCGCTTTTACCTGATAAGAACCCTTGAATCAAATTTTGCGTCCCATCTAAAGGTAAACTCCACAAAGCTTCAAGGTTGATGATCTAAAATACAATAATGCACTGGACAAAAGCTTCACTGAAATCAATGGGAAAACTCCTGCTGTTTTAACTTTAATCCCTTTCTGTACTTGGTGTGGAATTTCTATATGACTTATTATTTAGGATAAGTTAGAAGAGAAAGTATCGCTTGATTTACTATAAATTAGTAATAGGGCGAAAGTAGCCAGCTAGGTCTAATCAACAACACTTCCATTGATTTCAGTGGGTAGGATTCCTCTAAGAGTATCCATTTCCATGTAGGTCCTTTGCTTTTCCTATGTCTGAGATAATCAAATTTAAAGGAAATTATGTTAGCAATATTTTAGTGGATCTATTCCCTTTTAACGTGATTTATAAGATATAATTTTAGCCCCAGATTAAAAATAAAATACGTCAGTTTGTTATTATCATCATAACTTTTTTGGCCAGTGTTATTTAACAATAAAAATCACAATGAAGACAATCTTGAATAATTCATGAATCCCAATTTTACATTATTTTGGCATTGTTTTTTATGGTCTTTGCTGTTTCTGTCAACAAACAACAGTCCTCAACTATTTTCACCTTGGATTCCTGTAGACGAGCAGATCATAATTTTCAAAATGTGCTTACTGAGACACTGCCCTAGGAAGATTTACCAACCATGCTGCCAAAACTTTGAAAAAGCATCACCCAGAGAATGCTCTCCCCCAGAATTTAGTAGCGGTGGGTTTCATAATTATCAATTTCCTTAAACATGTATTTTTAACCCAGTTTTACATCAATGACTTGAGAGCAGTAGAGTACAAGAACAGCAGCAAAGCTTCTGAGGTGTGTATTGTCACACTGTTTTTAATTTAAAAGCAAAGACTCATGTTATCCTTTAAGATACAATTAAAATAGCAAATATGATTTGATTTATTAAAACTTACTAATAAGCAGAGCTAGCCAGCTGGGCTCAATGTAAAAGAAGGAGAATGATGGATGAATTGATAGATTCATAGTTCACCCAACAACTAATCTGTATAGCAGCTATAGTAGCAGGTCTGTGGGAAGTAGTGCAATCAGGCACAAATTATCATCATCATCATCATCGTCCTTTGCTTGTCTGTAGCAGCTTTCAGTCCACTCTCTCACATAAGTTTGCAGACACTTAATTAAGCCTCACGATACCCTCTCCAGGGAAGTCAATATTAGTTAACTTATAGGTAAACTGAGATACAGCAACGTGTAACTTGCTCAAGGTCACAGAGCAGGCCAGTGGCGAAGCCATGAATAAAATCCTCTAAGCCTAACCCCAATAGTCTGATTTAATTATGAAATGATGTACCCCTTCTGTTACCAGTTCCACACTGGAAATAGCAGTGGCAAATGCTTTAGGAAAGAAGTAAAATGTGACAAGTGAGAGAGAAAAAAGTAGTGAAAAATACTAACAATAAAGATCCCATGCTCAAAAATGCAAACTGAAAAGCTATCTCTGAATTTGGAAGGAAACCTTTGTTAAATAAGTAAAATGGTTTCCCTTACTGAGGGGCAAATACTGTTATTTTATTTGCGCTCTAAACAACCACTCTCAACAACTAATTAATGTTAGTGGCTAGATCAGTAAACTAAACCATTGTGGTAGCGTTTCTCAGATGTTTCACATGTATGCAGACAGTGAAAAAAAACAGATGGAGAATACTATAATGAATTGAAATGTTCTATTTAAAAACTGTTTGTCAGCTGTAGTTAAGTTGACACTGTCATCATGGCAACAAATCACAACACTTTACATGCTATGCTCCATGCTCAAGTTTGCTACTAAGAGCTGAGTTGTTGGAAATTGGAAGTTCTTAAGCAGCTCAGCGAGTGGAACAATCAACAAGCGATGGCTACCTCGGGTTTCCATAGCAGTCTGAATGGAAGAAAAAAGGTCAACGGAGCACTTGTTTTTATAACAAACCAATGGTTACCTCTACTGTGCTGTACCAGATTAAAAAAATAAATAAAACAATCTACATAAGCAAAAACACTCAAAACAATACAAAGCGACTTCATGGTTCAGGTTGCTGATAACAGGTTAACGTCTTTCAGCTCAAGGTCAGTGGCTGAAATCAAGTTCACTCTTGATGTAACTCAAAGTCATTACCATCTGATTGCTGTTCAAATCACAGTCTATGCAAAATGCACTTTTGGTCTCTCTGTGGTCCCTAGTGGGATGGAGCCCACATATATTAAAAAAACAACAACACACACACACACACCATTTTGCTTGGCACTACTTAGCACCTTTGCTAAGGAGGCTTGCTTGGGCCCCCTGAACACCCTCGGTGCAGCACTGCCAGGCACCTGCCAGCTGTGGTTCTACATACAGCACACAGGGGCCCCAGCCATTAGTGCCACCACTTTGGTACCATTTGCCAATTGGTTTGGGGTCTTTTGTTTTCTGTATGTAAAGGGAAAAAACACATACTTTTGTGCTCATAATTTATTGCCCTCATGCAAACCCTGTGAATCTCTGTAGTAGAGGAGAGAGCAAGCACTTTGCAAGGTAGCCAAGAATCAGGCCCCTGAGCCCTTTGTCTGTTAAAGCCTCAGCCCCAATCCAACCCCAAATCTGGATCTCGGTAGCATCCATATGTAAGTATGATTATGCTACTATATATTGGAGACAGTAATAACATTTGTCAGGACTGAAATTTCTGTTATCTTCTCACAGGGCCTTTGAAACTAAGTCACACTACTAAAATACAGTCTGCAATTCTAAACTACTCCAGATTAACTTGAATGGATTTGTATTTACATTCCCTTTGCTCATATTAGTTATGGCTACACAGAATCAGAAAGAGTAATTAATAAACAGTATGTAATGCAAAAGCCTGATTTTTCTTTACATCAGCAGTAACTCTTTTGAATCTAACAGAGCTAATACTTGCAGAAAAAAGTGGAAAACAATAGGAGAGTAAGTCTCAAATACTCTGCTCGGTCTTAATTATTCCACCTTTTGGGAAAGGTGAGAAAAATGTTGAGAAAAATGTCTGTAGAAGTGCCTACTCAATAGAACATGAATAATGAAAATATCTCTACAAAGCTTGCAACCTCCTATTGCAATGGTTGTAGAAAAAGAATACATTATTAAACATTGTGGCAAATGTGGCAAAACTAACTAAATTAATAAGTCTAATGATTTATTGGATTTATGATTTTATTTAGCTGTAACTGAAATTATTTGCAATACTTCTGGGTGCAGAATTGTTCTTGCTATTGTCTCAATTTTCACTGAGACAAGATAGAGATTGTCACGAGGGAAAATCAGACACTGGTTTTAGCAGCGAGGGCTTGATTTATTATTGCTTCAAACAAGTTTCATGCATTAAAGATCCCTGTACGGAACATGACATGTTCTTTCTTTAAAAACAGCTACATACTCTAGGACAAGTGACATGATCCAAATGGTCTAGGCTGATGTTGATGGCTATTCTAATGCAGCACAGGAATGTCTCCCTGACTCAATGTGTTTAACATTTTTTCAAACAGAGAGGAGAAGAATAAAAGGAAAATGTTTAATTAAAATGAAGTATCCTTCCCACAGAAATTCAGTTTTCATCTCACTTTCTGTATTAGCTGTCATCTCGTAGGCTAAAGAAAAGATTTCATTATACACACACCCCTCTATTCAGACATGAATTGCAGCACTTGGTAATCATCTGTTGTGGGTCACATCTGAAATTCACTGACCTGAAGGGAAAACATTCCCCTGATTCACTAGCCTTTGGATTGAGCCTGTACAGTTGTGGCAGTTTTAGGAAATAAATTGCAAAGTAACACCACTGAAGCAAAAACATAACTAGACATTTTTATAGAGACCAAGAATATGTGAAAGAAAGAGAAAGAGTGACACAGAGCTGAAGGGATACAATGGTATCATACAGGGTACCAATAAAATAATATTTTAAATTGCTGTAGCACATTTCATCTTGAGAAAAAAGCACTTACATAGCACAGAAAAACATATTTTTCGATTTTAATATAGTTAGAATATTTTACAGTTAAGTACCCAGAAATCAGGCAACTAATTCTGTTTTTTTTTTTAACTTTACAAAGACAACTAGTTTCTTTATTTTACTCCCTTGCAAATAAATATTATGGCCTCCAACGAAACTTGCCATTTTCAATAAAACTTCCTCCCCCCCCAATAGAGGAGAGTCTTCTTCCCTTATGGTACATGCGGTGTTGTTACATTACTACTCATTCCCGTTCTTACAAGAAAGATTGAAAGAAGTTTCTTTTGGATCACACCAATACAGCACCAAGAGGGTCTACAAGGATTGATGAAAAGTTATCTGAAGTATTCCTTTTCAAAGGGGCAAATCAACATCAGACAAACTTTCATCAGCCAAACTCTGGTCTCCCCTCAGTATAACATGAAGACAGCAGCAATTAAGTTATTCTGGATTTATAAGTATGTAAATGACCAGAAGGTGATCCTCCACCCCTAAGGCTCCAAGGGCTCACAGGCAACTTAAATATTGCATTTCCTCCTTCATCATTTCCCAGTATAACAACTTCTTTTCTGTTTTCCTGTTCCAATCCACCCTTTTCCTCCTACAGTCATAGTCTGCTTAGGACCCTCTCTTGGTTGCAATTTTCTATTTCCTCTCCCACATGTCAAATCCTTCCACAGACACAGCAGGTTCCTCTGCTCTGCTTCTGCACACACACTCCAACTGTGGAAACTGCTCATTTAAGGCAAACGTCTCCATTTCTTAACATCCAGTAGGATTCAAAAGCATGTACTATATCAAAACATGGTAGGCCAGAATGTCAGTGATAGTGTAAGAGCTGAAATCAGTCAAGCTACACTGACTGATGTGCACCATCCAAGGATATGGTCCATTGACTAAAGCAGTCATTTGCAGCACTAATCTCAGACCTGCAGAGCCTAGGTGACCGGCACAGCAGGGAAAGATGCATCAAATGCCAAATGGTCACCTGGCCTTCAAGGGTGGACTAAAAGGAAACAACGGATTTTGAAATGTACCCACTCTCCAGTGAAGAAAGTCCAGTGAATTAAGTAATTATTCCATCAGCCCCCTGAGTCTATGTAATAGCAAGTTACAACGTATCAGTCTGTTTTAAACACATGAGATTTTTAACTTGATTTTATTCTTTCCCTGTACAGACAACTTTTTCTAAGGAACACATCCTAAAAAAGGGTTAATCACAATATAAAAAGCAAAAGCACTTAAACAGCACCTTTAGCATTACTCTAACATGTCTCCAAACCCATACTGAAAATATACGTCTACTTTTGAAGTGAGAGGAAATGATAGAACCCTGTAACTTTTTTTTTTTTTAAGTCAARTTGTTATTTCCCACTTCTAAGAGAGCAGATTTCTTTCACAAGACACTGATAAAGTTCAGCAGAAGAACTGCTATATATTGACTGCTGCTTAGCATGTTTTCAGTGTTATTCTTCATCTCCAAGTAGGTATTGCACACGACTTCTTATATCTTCAATCTTGCATTATGTCCCATGTCTACTGCTCCCTTGGTTCATCTCTATCTTAAGCTAGGAATGGAAAGAATACTGGTATAAGAAAAGAAAACGTAATCAGAGTAGTTTATTCTCCTTTAGTATGCCTCTGAACGCATTCTTAAAATTTCTGCCAGAATGCTATGATAGAGTGAGTGAGTCTCTAGGCCACAGATTTACAGCATTTACTTGTGGTCTTAGAAAAAAGAATGAAAATACTGTATGCGTAGAATATCAGTACCTTTGAAAGTAAGCTTAAACACCTTGTATATAACTCCAGCAGATTTTCTATGGTATCCATTTAACAGAATTCTGAGAATACAAGTAGAAGTGTGAGAACAACCTAAAGTATAGCCAAAATGTATTGCCAGCCTGCAAGAATCTTTCCTACATAGAGCCTGTGACATGTTCCCAAGTAAAAAAGGGTGAAATTCAGATCCCCACTGAGGGCTCAACAGGTGGACTTTTTTTCACTAGATGAGCATGATGCCACTTAAGTCAGTCATTCAGAATCTCTTTAAAGCTGACAAAGAGAAGCAGGCACTTTAGGGTTGAATTTCTCTCTTCTAAAGTAGCCATCCAAAACAAGCAAGATGAATCATACCCTAGAAGGCCCTATTTCTCTCCATCAGCTATAAAGAGAGTCGAGGATGGTGAGCTCAGATATAGATGTTTATACTACAGATGTCTAAAGTTAGGTGAAATGAATCTCATCGTAGGAGTTCTTCTAAGGACTTGAAAGAGGAGAGGATTTCATCAAAGGGCTATTTCAAGATAACCGTCATAGTCCAGAAGAGAAGTAATTCACTTAGCAATGTCCAGTTTTAATTTGGGCTAGTTTCTCTTTGGCAAAATTGGTTTAAACACCACATTCAAAGTTATTTCAAACTATCTGCAACAACACTGTAAGTGGGTCAGAGCACAGGATGAATACCAGGGCTTTTACTTTTTGTTCTAGATTCTACAAGTGAGTGATTCTACAATCTTGGTCAAAAGCATTTAATCTGTCTGTCAGTTGTCTGTTTGTAAAAACAAAGGTAAAAATATTTGCATGTTTTACTGGAACTTCATCAATTACGCTTGGTAAAATGATTTGGATCCTTTGATGCAAGGATTATATATTTTGCACATTAACGTATTTCTTCTTAGCTATTTTCTCCCTTATGCAGTTAGCTGACATAAGTGAGGTTCTGGCTGGCCAAACTGTCTTTTGCTTTTCCTACCTTTTCAAGGAAAGGCTAAGGAAGAGGCAATTCCTCAGTGTATATTTGTTGCTGAGATAAATTCAGTTTAAAGAATATATTTTTATTAACCATACAGTGTCCACTTTGCTCAGTGAACCTCACCRTGAATGTTATACAGAAGGTCTAGCATACAACTATGTAGGTGTTACTGAGTAATTACATAACAACATGGAAACTGAAGACTAAAGGCACAGAGTAGTGATAAAGCAAAGTGCGCAGAAAAGAATGCACAGACAAGCTACAGGTAGGACTTTTTTGTGAAAAATGGGTAAAATATAACCAGAGATACTCATACAGGTGTGGTTAGACTCTAGCTCCACTGGATACTGACATTTAACAATATAATTTAAAGTCTCCAGTTAATAGGCTTGAGCTCTCTTGGCTTTATACCGGGTGTATAAGAGATTGACGTTCTGACACAATAAATACTCCCAATTTTTCCATTTCCTCTTTTGACATTTCTTTCACCACTGTCAGGCTGTTTGCATCTTGAGAGAAAGAAATAAAAGTCTCATATAAGGAAAAAGATCCTCCACTCATTTCTCTCTTGCTATTCTCTTGCTGCTACTCTACTGCTGTCATTTCAATGCAACACCAAAAGAGGCTAGAAAAATACATTTCTGCATGCAACTCAAATGATGGTTTGTGCTGCAAACAAACCACGATCAAGATTACAGGTGATACAGTTCAGGCTATAAGACAGAGACTGGAATCAGAGGAACCAACTGACTTTCTCTCTCAAACTTTCTTGCCTACCCTGACCCTCGTCCACCCTTCTTCTATTTCTCTGGTAAACTGTTATTAATGCACCTAATGGAAGGTATACGGTAATGGAAGATGAAGAAAGAAAAGCTAGTTATTTGGCGCACACGTAAAAAAGAGAAATTAGTCCAGGCCTGAGAACAAAAAAGCACAAGACAAAGAAAACTACATGAGGAAGGTTACAAGAAATATGAGAAGCAGCAAAGGCAGGAAGAGAGCTGTTGCATTAAAAACAGTAAGAGTTCATTATGTCAAAGTTACAGATACACTTCAATAGCTTAGCAGAGCGCTAAGCTTAGCTCAGCAGAGAGTTAGCTTTGACAGCATAAGGTGGACATTTGTAGGCACAATACCAGGCAAAATAGGTATAGGCTTGTTCTGTATCACCACAGTGATGTAGAATAACTAGAGAATATCAGAAAAACTGACAAAAATTTGCTGTAGAAGGAAAGGATTACATTAATGGATACAATCTGAAAAATGGCCTGGAGTACCATTCAAGGACCTTTTCTTGGGCAATCAACTGTCGTGTTTCCTGTATGTGGCAGGCAATTTTTAATGAGACCCTTTAAGAAAGTGCACCGTCCTTATCTGAGGAATCAACAGTTCTAGTGGACCAGATTTCACTTCTCTTTGCAAGAGCCCAAAGCATTCCACTAACGTCAAAAAATGTCTGCAAATTTAACTCAGAGCCTGCTCTAGTCCTCCAGTCCACACATGAGTGAAATCGGATTGAAAATCAACAACAGTGAATTATATTCAGCATCCATGTCAGCATCCAACCAGATTTAAAAGTTTTTCATTACATCTTCTGCAGCAACAAACCTGTATTAGGTGCATCTGCAGGCTGGGATACTTTACTTACGTTCAGTACTATAGGTGTGAATACTCTTGAAAGTGAGCATCTGTTTATTCATAATGCAAAAATAATATAATCATGCTATTGACCTTGGTGGATTCACCTCCCTTCAGGTTTCAAGTAAACTCAGTTCAATTGTTCTGTGACTGAGACTATTGCATCAGCCTCAGCACATACTCTTTTTTTTGGTACCTTAAAAACTGTGAAGTCACAGAAGAACAAGACCTAGGTGCATTTTTATGCAATTTAAGAAAAATATCATTGCATCTCCACCTCATGTCTGCAGACCACTTACTTGTGAAAACAACTGACACAGAGATATAAACTGATATCATGAGCAGATTAAGTTTTAAGACAGCCAAACTCATTTAGGAAAATAAGTTGGATCACTCCCAGGTCCTCAGAAATGAATCTACTATTCCACGTCTTTATGACATCTCTGAAGTACTCAGTGACTGGGGGGGGGGGGATTAAAAATATTGCAGTGTTCTGTGCAGATATTAGCCTTTCATTTCCTTTTGGCCAGATACAAATTGTCAAACTGTTCAAACCCCAGACACTATACCAATCCCAAAAGCCTAAATGACATTCATCAAATAATTTCCTAATGAAATGTATTAGAAACCATTTAGAAAAAAACATATCAGTCTAATTTCCCAGAACAGACTAGAGGCTTAATTTTGTTCTCAGGTACACTGGAGTAATTCTAGAATAATGTAATTGATGACAAGAACCATTCAAACTCTCACAGCAGCGTATCTGGAAGGTGAATTTGGTTGTGGGACAACAGATTGCCAGGACTCAGAGAGCTAGGTTCGACCCCCAAATTCCCATCTGACATACAGCTGATGTCTTGCTTCCCCAGGGAGTGCAGAGTGCTGGCTTTGGGCAGTGGCCATTGAAAGAGGCTTTCTGCTTCAGTCTGAGGATTTTGTGGGTATCACATAAGGGTATCCAGCTACAAGTACAGAGTAACCCTGAAGCTGCTCCAAAGTACAGCCATGCTGGGAAGGAGAACAAGACAGTCCTAAAATCTCTGGCAACTGCTCTCCCAGCGACACAAGCAGGGCACAGCTTGCAATTCAGCCCACGTGTTAGAATGAATTCCTAGTGCATTGGCATTGTGGTTAGGCAGGGGTAAATAAAAGGCTTTTAAATGGGCAAGCTTTATAATACACTGCTGAATCAAAAGACCAATCTCCAATGAAATAACATTATGGCGAGGAGGGGGGGGAAGAGAGAGACAAAGTTACAACAAAAATCCTATCTTTTCCTCCTTGTACAGAGTGAAACTAAATGCTTCTATACATCATCACCAGACCAGCACTGGTCATGGACAGATTTGTTTTTTAAGGTATCAGGACAATTTCCTATTAGGAAAAATGGTTATAGATCAGTTAAAACAAAATCATGATTCATGTCTATCAGTTGGAAAGGATAGACACATATAGTATGGTTTCTGCTAATCTGCTGAATAAGGGATTGAAAAATAATAGATATATTTATATAGGCTTAGATATCATCACTTTTTGTAGCATGATATAGTCTTTGTCTTTGGAACACAAAGAAAAATACTGCAACTCCTGTAAAAAAGGCAGGTTCCACAATAGAAAACTGACTTTGAATCTAGTCTGTCCTATATTTCACATGCACATTTGGGTCATAAAAGTCTCATATATTCTGTTCTACTATCCTTGGCCATCTTTCTCTCATACATGACTGTATAAACTAGTAGACAAAAGCAATCTGAAAGACCTATGCCAGGGTGCATTCTACTGGTTTCAAGAAGCCCTTTAGCCTTCATATCTTGTCCTACAGATTTGAAAGTTAAGGTCTTTGTTGCACTCATATACGTTTTCAGTTTCAGAAGGCCCGTTAACTAAATACATTTCTAAATCTGTTTTTTTTTTTTTTTAAAGACGACCTCAAACCTGCCATACCTTTCTGTTTCCCACCTATAGGAGTTCACCACCTACATCTTAACTTTGGAGAAGGGCAGAGGCAAAGCAATGCGCAAAAGCAGACCAGGAAGCATAGTAGGGCCTAATCATTTTCCATTAAAGGAGTCGATGACAACCACGCTGTAGAAACTGCTCCTTAGAACAAAGGACAGCACGTTACGTAACAGTCTTGGACAGTTAACTACACAAACAGGATTTACTTGCTGGTAATGCTATAAGGCCAAAATCTGCAACAGATTTTGTCCAGGATTGGACTGGAATAAACAGCTAAATTATTGCATAGGTGTAAGACAAAGAACTGATATTATCATCCGAAAGGCATTACGTCTTCAAGAAATAACTTCTGTTAGAGGAAATATAAGAAAAATAAACAGAAAAGCTAGTTTTTATCTTCTTTTTCAGAAGCAAAGATACCCATCACTGCAACCAGCATACAGGTCTATACAGAATATTCTGAAAGGACTTAAGGTCTTCTTCATAATGTAGATCACATTCTAATACCGAGACCACCTGGTGAAAGATTTGCTCCTCTTTTAAAGCTGCAGAGATCATTTCTCTTCACTTTCACAATCATAAAGCTGGAGCAGCTACAATGGCTCATTTGGAAGAACGATATCGGGAAACTATTTAGGGTACTGTTATCTGTGGTTTCATGCAGCCTAACAGTTGAAAACGAGATTTTCCACCACCTCAAAACCCACCAGCTACCTGCAGCCCACCTTGCAGAGCTTCTCAGATCATATAATGAAAATTCCTGGACAACTTCATGCACTACGTCTTTTCTGTCTCCTAGATTTCTTGTCTCTCAATTAGATGTACAAGTAGAGTTCTCATCTGAAACTCCTAAGCTCTATTTGTATTGAAAATAATAGCTTTCTTTGCACATGTGAATATATTGGATAAGCACTAAGTTTAAAGTGTTATCTGCAAATATAGGATAATATATAAATATTAATTCTTTAAAATAGAATAAAAGTACATTGGGGGGTTGGAATAAAGGTATATGCAAGCTAATAGCAGCCAGAGCAGGAAAAATAAGGGACAGTATGAAAACTTAACACTTTCTGACACAGGTGTTTGCCCAGCCAGGAACCTATTAGCACCTTGTCACAAAAGCCCCTAAGCACACAAAAATATGAATTTGGAAGTAATAAAAAACAATGGACACACACAATTAAGTGACCAACTGAAAACCTGTCATCATCTTTCTTTGGAACACAGCCAGAAATGCCTGGTAGGAAGGAAGACACACCTTGGAAATACCTGAACCTCAACTTCTAGCCTTTACTGGCAGGGGAAAAAACAAACTAACAACCCCCCCACTCCCTCCCCACACACATGTATTTACATGTAACAAAGGGTGGGAGAGAAGATGAATGTTTTGTGGGAATATCTCCATTAATTTTATGAGACTTTTGAAACCTGAAGCCTAGTATCGGCTGCTGATTTAGAGGGATCCAGGGGCAAATGCACTGAATGCCTCCTGATATTTGCATATGGAGCAAGTTATGAAGTGTCTGCCAAAGAGCTAACATCTCTACCTTCACAGTCTCCACATCAGTTCTCTGAGCTTCCCCTAGCTCATTTAATCTGCTGCAGCCACAGTTACCTTTTACTGAGTATGTTTTCTGTACCTCAGTTTTCTTATTCCTCCACTTCAATCACTCAACAAATTCAAGCACTTCCACCTGCAAGTGTCTACCATGGCATAAAAGAGAGACTCTACGAAGTCTCTACCATGCCATAAAAACTACCTACATCTTGGCTGTCGTGCTTGACCTGTAGTGAACTTACATGGTCAGTTAAACTTTTAGTCCAACTGAAAATATGCTGAAGTAGTTCTGGATTCATCTCTCTCTGGTCACAGTGCATAAACTTTGTTTCATTTTTTTTTCATCCTTCTCTTTCTGTGCAAGATACTTCTTCAATCCCTATTCAAAATCCACAGTCTTCTTTATCCTTTCTGGGATTCTACCAGCAGTCCAACCATGTGTAACCTCATCACATAATCCTTTAACTATGAAAAACAAAAAATGCCAGCATGAAAAAAATCACACACCCACTCTTTACATCACACCTCTCCCCATCCTTTTCATCTTAATTATATGTATTTAGATGGGAAACCGTTTATCACCATCAAGGAATTAGGTAACAACCCTACATATCTTCACTGCAGACCAGAACCCCATAATATTAGACCTTCCATAAACACTGTAAAATAAGCCAGTCCTTGATGCAAAGAGCTTTTGGCAAGTTTGCCCAGGAGAGGACTCAGCTGGCATTTGCTGCCTGTGATACCTCTTTAGAGCTCCTTCATTGTTTACCATGCAATAAACAGTGCAAAACCTCAAGAGAAAATATACACCTAAAAGCAACTGTCAAACATATTTAGAAAGAGTTTTTAACAAAGATTTTAAAGTGGAAGTTGCACGATCTCCGTGATTTTCATAGGCTCAACAGTTTCTTTGCCACTTTGTTCATTGCACATTCATTGCAAAGCACAAGACGACCTGGAAAACAGATCTGACAGGCACCTGTAAATAGCAGTGTTTTCAGGGCTTAGAAGAATTAGGGGCCTAATTCTTACAGCAGCACAAATCAAAAATGAGTGCAAAGACTGACCTGGCATTACATTGGTGTAAAACATGTATGCAGCCAAGTTGTGCTTGTTTCAGTGGAGTAACTTTAGTAACGGGTGCAGATTGACATGCAAATAAACCTCCTGAAATTGCACCAAGAGAGGTGGAGAAAGAAAGACAGCCTTGATTAATATTTTTGAAGGACACTACTGTGAAGTGCTTAGTTATTATCAGCTCAACATAAATTATCATATAACCCATTTCCAATGAGAATGCAGTATGAGCTAAATTTTGCACTGATTTATAGCTTATGAAGCCTTTGCCGAATTCCGCGGCTGTTTCACAAGTGCAGGTCAGTACCAAGTTTAGGCTTGTTTTCTTTCATTAAACATGTATGACTGTGTATTAGGGATGGAAGCTCAAAAAACAGCAAGAAAAGGACTTCAAAAACTATATGATCCCATGTACAGGGAAGATCATTCCTCTTTGCAAACTTCCAAACCTGTGTTCAGTTTTTCCTGAAATGACTAAAATGACAACATCATTTGAAAGACAATGATGTAAATAAAAATAATAATAATAATAATAATGAAAGTTATGTCTGAAGCATTTTTCTTATACTTTCAAATGTTTGGTTTTTCTTCTCAGAAACAGAGTCTCTACCCGCATCAAGTCCCACTTCAGTCTGGCAGCCTGGAAAGAGAAAGCTTCGGCCTACCTTAGACAGCAATGAAAAATGTATTTTTCTCTCCCTGTTCCAACCAACTTCAGAGGCACTGTGAAATTTCCTGTTAAAAAACATGGAGTCTAAACAGAGTCCGTATTCTGGTCACAGTTGCAGCATATAACTAGAGAAAGAGCACTAATTTTTATTTATTTGTGCTAGTGTAAATGAGATCAGAGTCAAATCTCAGAGCTGAGACTATATAACAAAACTAGCAGCTTGTACAATTGCTTATTAAAGTATTATTCCATACAAAACAACAGCTCCAATATGGGGGGTACAATTTTTAAAGATACCTGGGTTTTGTTTTTTGTTTTGGGTTTTTTAATTATCATTATATGTCATTAGTCTGTTCAGACATTATCTCTCTCTAATTTTGCTTGTGGCTTTTAATAGAGTATTTCAAGATATCTGCAAAGTATCTCTTTTCTTTAGTATTAGCTCCACTTACACAACCCTTAGAGCTCAAAGACTTGCGTGATTAATAGCTCTGCCAGCCATTCCTATTTAAAAACTACGCCTATTTTATCTCTTTTTCCTCTGTCTCTGATTTTCCTTTATTCTCTACTCTGTGCAAAATACCCACTGTCAGTGTCTTTATGCAACCCCAAACTTTGTAACTTTATTTCTCACTATTCCTTTTCTGCACTTTTTAAAAGAATGTCCTGTAGATTTTGCTTGACTGGATAATAACTAAGTGACTTAAAAGCACAATCCTACAAGTAGCTGAGTGCCCGCTATTGATGTAAGCCGAAATCAGCAATTTAGCGCCTTTGAAAGTGCTCAGCACCTTGCAGGATCATATCATTATATTTCAGCTTGCTACACTGTGATTTGCCTATGCCTCTATTTCTCACTCAGAGGTCAGCATTACCTTTTAGTCTTGGATTTCAAGAAAACAGAGAAAGGTATTTAAACAAGATCGTACATGATCCATCACCAAGCAGGCAAGGTAGGTTTCCTCACTGTAAGCATTCCAGCTGAGCCTTGAAAGTATAAGTTATATTCCTAAAATTATTCTGTCATCCCCATGACAATTTAATTATATATATATATATATTTTATCTAGTGTTTCTTGACGCTGTTTAGGTAGCAATGTCTCGTCAATATCTCATTCAGGTGTAGCACAGAAAAGTCTAACAAGCCTGGGCTGGCAGCCAAGCTTGCCCGTGACTGACGCTCGCTTAACTGAGCAAAGATTTGCTCTGCTCCAAGCAGGAACTTGACTACACAAGAACCAGCAGTGACAGCAAGGGTGCAGGCTTGAATCCTAACAACGCCGTTTCCAGCTTGTGTTCAGGCAAGTGGAACCAGCACTTAAACTGAATGCTAAAAGGCTTCAATCTTGTGCTTCTTCCTAATTCACCTCCTGGACAGACCCCGGACTTTTTAGAAAAAGCAGCACATTAGGATAGTTATGTAACTAACCCAGGCAAAATGTTACACCCCAAGAAAGATGATTCAAATGTGGACACAGGGGGAAAAGAAAAGTGAGGAACAGGAGAGAGGAAATAGAGAGGAATGAACTGCTTAGAATACATTTTTTACATTTTAAATTCTTGCCAGTAAATGATAGAAATAAATCAGCAGTATGAAGTCACTGGTAGCTGGATTTAAAACACAGTTTATGACCATTTGCTAAGGGTCCAACATAAAGCATAAGCAAAACTAATAAAAATATAGCTTCAACTAGCAATGATAATGTAAAGCTGTTGAAAAAAAATTTTTGATTTAAATGAAATTACACTTCTCCAAACATAGATTACAGGCAGAATTTAACTAAAAATCTCTACCCCAGAGATTTTACTGTCTAATCTGCCAATGATCAAGGGGGATAATGGAAACAAAAACGTGTAAGTAAATTCTGTGCCCTATTCCCAATAAGTTGTAGAAATGTGTATCTAAATTTCCTGGCTTCACATGAAAAAATCTTATTTTCCATGGAGAGCAACTGAAGAATTGTAGCTTTCGTGTGAGCAATTCCATGATTATTAACAATGATTCTTCCTCCCTGCTCATCTCTCTGTCTCTTTTTCTTTCTTTCTTTTCTTTTCTTTTTTTTTTTTAATTTAGATACTTCTTGTTGCATAGAAGTAAAAGAGCTGAAATGCAGGCACTCGATAAATTGTGGGGTAGACCCTTCAGCTTGAACACAGGTAGGCTGAGGTGTAGAAAGAAAGTCAAATTTGGCTTTAGGCATACATCTTCATTACCTTTACGCAGTTTTGGAATCTAGTCTCTGATGCTTTTCATTTTAGTTTTTGAGAAGTTACTAACTATGACTCCATTTATCAAACATACTTTGCAACGTATTTGTCAAAGAATACAGGTTTTACAGACCCAGCTGCCCAACGCTGGGTTTGGTGTGCAAGAAATGCCGCACCAAGCTGGGAACAACAATAAAACTATCCAAGCCTGTGGACTGAGGTAACCCCATAAACTTCTCATCTCTTAAAACTTCAGTTTACATTTCAATTAGATCATAAGTGAAATCCATTTGGTCATGTCAATCTACCGATGACATAGCTTGATCATAAAAATCACCATAGAGCTAAGTACAACTGGTAATCTCGATAGCAGGCAAAGATGCTCTAAATTAGAAACATGTGGGTGGATTATGCATCTATACTATCTGCCTTCAGTAATCCGTCCTCTAAGTAATTTTTTTACATTATGCCTAAGTGAGTATAGAAGTTAAAAGAAAAAGGTTCAACCTAAGGTATACCAAGCAACAAATATTAGTAGGGATGAGCAGGAAAAGCAGGGGTGGAAATGAGACCCTCTCAAAGTAAGGCCTCACAGCCTGCAAACTTCTGAGAGATTCTGCTGCCAGCCCCGTGTTTCGTTTTTTCGGAGGCAGAAAGCCTAAAGATCATCGAGAACTTGGGCATCGTTAGTATCGAAATGGCTTTTTTTTTTTTTTTGCCCCCTCTCCTCTCTCTGGGATTTTTTGAACCTAGATCTTATAAYTGAAAGCCAGTGGATTAAGCATAACACATCAAACCACTGTTAACACCCAGCCTCCCGCAAGGCTGAATTCTAACAACTCTGTTTTCTGCCTGCAGCCTGCGCAAGCAAGTGGAACCACGGCATGCACTGCATGCTAAAGGCCGCAGCCTTTGTCTCCTCCAAGCTCTGGCTGTTTCAGAGGCTAACATGCTGCAATTAGTCTAATTAATGTGAAACAATGAGCTGTGTTACCACTTATCAAATTGATTGTTCCYCTATCAAAACAAAACAGGCTGGCTTTTTGATGTAATTTCAAGAGATGATTTGAAATGTCATGTTGCTGCAAACCAATTACCTTATGACTGGAGTCACGGTCAACAGAATACATAATTAGCACGAGTTTGGGAAGGCTGCTTACTGCTAGTATGCTAATTAACTGTCTTTTGTCATAAAACAAAAAGGTTGTAGCTAGGGTTGTGAAATAGGTCTTTTTTATTTACATTTCTTTGTGCTTATCAATGTGAGGCATGACAATGCAAAAGAATGGGAAATTTTAATTCCACTACTTCAAATTAAGACTGAGCTGCAAGGTCAGGCATGGTGTTGGGCTACAGTAATATTCAGCTCTTCCCTGTGCGACACTCGGGCTGCACAGTCTACCAGGAGCACGGKAAAATTAAGCATCAGGTGACTCTCATAGCAAAGAGCCCCTGAATAGCCCCTAAAAAACTACTAATGGCGCTCAATCAATACCAGACGTTCCTTTCCAGAAACGAAAGCACCTGTGATAACCAGAGAGCATTGGGTGCTGTCCTGCTAACCCCAAACTGCTCCGCTACCGCTCTTCAAAACTGCGCTCTAGAAAGCTGAGAAGACTAAACTATAAACAAATGATATTATTACTTCTGCTTCATTGCTGTGTTCAAAGAATGCTTAATGAGGGTGTGTGGGATAGTAAATGAATCCTGCTTATAAGTAAAAAGCTTCATAACTCAGCTGCTGCCACCTCCTTTCCATCGCCTCATTTGTGTGATAAATTTTGCATTCTTCAGGCATTTGTTAAAGAGCTGATCCTGCAAGGCGCTGGGTGCCCTCTATACCTATAGATTTCAGAGGAAGCTGAGGAACTCATTAGTTTGCAGGATAAAGATCTACCAGAAAGAAACATAACTTAAAAGCTGGTTGTCAGCAGTTCCAGTTTTGCCCTCTGTTATACCTGTACAATTCCACTTACTGCAGAACAGTTACATGAGAGTAAAGAGGGCAGAAATTAGCCTAGTGAATCATCACTAATTCCCTACYAATTTATATCCTGTTTTTCTTTTTCCTGCCTATAATTCAGCACTTTATTTAAGGTTTTGTTTGGCCTGGGTGACTCCTGAGAGCAAGGTCTGGAACTGCAGAAAGTTTTAATGATGTTTTTCCACTAACAGCTACTGTCTTATGCATCCTCTTATTTGTTGTAAAAAACAATTTTGTTACTCTGCGTATGCTTGCTTTAAACCACTACAGAGATAATTCTTGTGTTTCTTTGATAGCCCTTAAAAGCAAGAGAGATGTGTAAATCACTCCCCTATTTAGAGGGCAAATAAAATGTTCAATATCTAAATCTAAAAGTTGTCAAGCTTACCTTTTCTAAAGGCTTCTTTTCAATTCAAACCCAGTTCTATATTATTATTSAAGTCCAAAAGTGACATAGAATAGGGTGGATCATTTTTAAAGTCATCACTGATACATGAAATCAGTAGGCATTCCTAAACTACTTTCCTGATTTCTCTCTTTCAGTCTGAGCTGAACTCAAAGCATAATAAAATTAGGTATGCGTGAAGGAAAGCTAAATTTTTATCTTAAATGATGAAACCTATAACAAACGAAACGAAAACAATCATTTCTTCTGGTGCTGTCATTTACTAGAATCAACATCATCCTTCCTGTCTTTATTCAGCAGAGAAAACAAAGCTAATCCCAATTTCTAAAGAGCTGGCTAATAAAGGAGTCAAGGGATCATTAGTCTAATTAACTCATTCCTGTTTTCGGTTTACATTTCATTATGCTATTACACTCTTTGAAATGTCAGTTTTTAAATACCATAGAAAACTGTTTAACATATACACATTATGTTCAACAAATCTAGGCACATACAGAACAGTTACTCAATATTGGTAAACTAATAGTATCTAGGTATGCTACTAATCATCTCATGGCTAGAGCATTATTGTAAACCTCACTTACTGATAAGAAATGAGAGAAATATTTCCCTGATACTTGGTCACTTGTTTTATGTTAGCATTGTGTAATACTCAGATGCATGTCCTTGTCTCTACTTTTGGTAATCAGACCATTTTAGTCCTAACCAAAATAAATCGGGATACAAATCTAGAACTTGCTGAATTTTTTCTTTTTATTGGGTGTCCTTCTATGGCTTAATCTAATGAGTCACTTTAAGTCAATTCTTAAATTGATTTAATGAGTCATTGAGCCATTTACTGTACTTTAAGTCAATTTTTAAATTAACGCAAAGTGGTTAGCTTGAAATGTTAACTGCAGTAACCGACTGTTTAGAAAGAATCAACATGAGTTAGCAGTATAGGCACTTCACTTATACTGGGGCATTTTTGTAAAACAGCTATATTCTCTATATAGAAGAAATATTTAATAATTTGTGTGTCTGTGCATTCACCAAAGCAAATAAGGAGAGAGAAAGACTACAGACTCATACACGAGCACACATTTGCCTACGAACACGCATTTTCCTATGTGTACTTCCGAGAATCTAACACGCACTGGGGACCTATTTGCTGATGAGCAAACTTCACAGTTTTTGCTTAGTATTTAATCCAGTAAATCACTAAATATGCATAACATTACTCACAAGTAGTCCACTAGCATCTCTTGGATTATTCACATGTTTAAACCGGATATATATCACACACTCTGTTGAACCACAGCCTGAAGTACGAAGATATTTTGCCAATGGCTTTCCACTTAGCAAAATGCCTGCAGAAGTTCGGGATACCTGAGCGATTGAAGCACGCATGACTGGCACTGCGTCCTGGTAATCTCTTTACCGAACGCCCCAGGCTATGGGATGCTCCCTCCATCCGTCCAGGCCTGCCCCAGAGAAGCGCGGAAGTCTTTCTTCTCCGCTTAATTTGCACGGTACCTACCCTACCAACCATGACAGCCCCAGCAGCTGCCAGAACCAGGCTGCATGGGCCAGAGTGCACCTGTAACAGTCTCCCAACGAAAACGTCAGGCACCGTGATTCCTTTGTATGTATTTTAAGGGATGCTAATGATTGCTCGTGCTGACTCCAACTCATGGGCAAAATGAAGACAGGCACACTGAAATGAGAACAAACCACGACAGCAGCTCTTACATAAATATGATCCAGATATCAATTACAACTGCTGCAGCACGGGCCCAGTTATTAGTCATGCTGGATAATAAGTACAGAGATCTGATCCTTATGGATGTGCGAGTCTTTTCCCGAGTGCCCAAGATTCACCAAACTGTCTTTTAATACTCTCTGATGTATTCTGGCCCTTACCTACAGCAAAAAGCTTACTAGTTAATTCCCTGGTATCGTAATTTCTGAAAACTGGAGTTTGATCTTCTAACTTGGACCCTGCCCAAGGGCATGGTGAGATCTGCTACTATACCCACATCTTCTAATTGTGACTAGTTGCTAACATAAAATATAAGTTTATATAGATGCTTATATAGATGTTATAGATGCTACAGAAAGGAAGAAAAGTTTGTTTTAATATCTACCAGTTCAATCTAGTGCCTCCTTCCTGGTCCCTTGCAAATGGCACATCTCATAGCATGTCTACTTCCTTCTGATATATGAGCACAGTCATGGCTAAGCAAGTCAGGTTCTCTCAGAATCAAATGAAGAAACCTGAGTAAATCAAAACAAGTAAATCCCTTCATTAACCACCCTCCCACTCCCTGACCTCAGCAATTCAAACCCTCGCACCTAATAAGGCGGAGAGGAGTTGGGGGCGCTCATTTGCAGAGGTCTCATTTCCCCGTTCTCTGACTGAAGAAAACCACGTGGCTGTTCACCAACAGTGTTTCAGCGTTAGCTGTCTTTGCACTTTTGGGGAGGAAGGGTGGTGGCTCAGTTTTAGGCATCCAATTTTGAAAAATTTTTCCGAGAATAGGAGCTTACATTAGAAATCTTTCAACCAGAGAGAGGCAGATTACTCCACCTCAGAATGATGCATGTATTAAGGGAAATTTATTCAAAATTTAAAGTTGAGGGGAAATGGGAATGGTGGCAACCATTCACAAGCAACCATATAGTACAGAATTGGTGCAACCTGTTTCTGGGATAATAGCATTGGGATGCCAAATCTGCAGGAAGTGGAGAGGACACCACCATTCTGCTATTTGTCACTAGCAATAATTTCAGTGATACCAGAAGAAAAGATGTGCCTTTAAAAAGAAGTAACGGAGAAGCCTAAGTACAGAAACAGAGCATGGAATATGCTTAACAGCTTAACAAGGATTAAACTGCATCCATTAATTAATGTATTTCGAGAAGGCTAATAAAAAATAACATTTTTATCTGCTGAAAAAATGAATACATATATCTTTAATATCTGATTTGCTTTAGAAAGACTGAATCTGGGTAGTAACTGTGGCTAACAAGGTACCTGATAATGCTCCAGTAATAAGAGGTGAGCATTAGCTCTCGTCAATTCATGTTCTTAGTGTTATTCAGCATTGCAGGCTWACCCGACGTGATGTAACAGGACGTGGCATGCTAGAAAGCACCTCGACGTGGTCAGAATCGTAAGAGCAAACAAACCCTAAACAACTAAACTTCTTTGCAGCCCCCGGTACAGAGTTCAGCATTACAGATCAGGCACTGTCTTACCTTTATTATCAAYGTGTTATACCTCCTGTTGGTCGTTCAATGACTATTTTCTCTAGTCTCTTTTCTAAACCAGCCAAAGCAGGTCAATGCATCTTCATTTAAAAACAAAGGCACAGAACGCTGCTTAAAGCTTTGACTTAGCAGGGCCTTTCATTTTCTTTTCTTCCTCATGGTTCTACCTGATATTATCCAAATTTAGCATTACCAAGAGAAGACCAAGGTGACTAGGAGAAACACAGCATTATTGTAGTGAACGCCTTGAAAAAAAAATTATTTAGACTTTAAACAAACCTGAAACWTTAGAGCAAAAGCAAGTACAAAAAAAAAAAAGCAGGAGCTACGGCACCATAAGCCCCGTCTAACAAGGTGTTGGGCACCAAAGCCCAAGGGACTGCTGGCGTTCTCGCTGTGAAGATGAGACAAGAGCACTCGCGCAGGACACCGCAGGAATATGAAGGGACACGAAGCGAGCAATCCCAGCAGACACACTGTTGAAATGTCAGTCAGGCACTCTGCCTCCACCACCTTTCACAGAGCTAAACATCTCTTTATGTCAGAACAAATTGGGCGATCCTCAAATCTTTTTTCTTTCCCCTGACTTCAATGCGATGAGTGCAGGGAACGAGAGCGAGAGAAAGAGAGGGAGGGAGTGTGAAGAGACAGTTCAGTTCAGTTCACATGAAAGCACTGTGACACACTACAAGACTGAATACTGATATTGGCAACTCTTACAATCTTATCAGAGTGGCAGTAGCAGCGGCAAGCAGCATGCCGCAGACCTTCCCGCTTGCCAGCTACACTGGGAAACTCTTCCCTTCTCAAACACTCCACAACGCTCCTGGAAAATAAACTCTTACGCTTGATCAAAGGCCGCAAATGTAAACCCGTCACTTTCTTATTTATCAGCATATTTACTTTTGTCATCTCTTCTTGTCTCTGCTTGTGCCTCTCCCAGTTATTCCATTAAGGAGCTCTAATTTTAACTGGCTCCTGTCGGAGTGTTGAAATGGAGACTGTAGCGTTCACAATCTTATTGTAAATATTTTGGTTTCATTTGAAAAATCCTGTACATGGTGTCTGGTTGGTTTTTATTTATTTATTAAATGTATACACAAAATGTATACAGAAATTTTTTTTTTTGCAGATGATAACAAAGAAATCTTCCCACTGACTTGTGAATTTTAGAAAGGTCTAAGTATTATTACATAGAGAAATAAAAATTATTTCGATTGATTTTTTTATTTGATTCCACCCATGAAAGACTACCTTAAAAACAATCAGACAATTTTCATTCTAAAAAACACATCAAAAGAAAACAGAAAGCTCTATCCAGCGAAGATGAGGAACTCTGTGAAATCACTGGAACATCTGCCTCGCAGAACAGCAAGATTAAGCTGCTAGTCCACCTTTAGGTTAAAAAATGATGAATACTAAGATTTAAGTATGTATTTAGCTAAAAAAAAATCCAGCTGTGGTTTTAAAAATATAAAATGAAATTTTATTCGAAGAAAAGGGAGAAGGAAATATAACTGATCAGTCACTGTGAGGCCTGGCCACCTACTCTTTACATGACCAGTTTATTGCAGGCATGACCATCTGCACAGAATGATCCATTTCTAGAGCTCTATTCTGGGTAATATTTTTAAAAATCTGTCTAAGAATGAAAAATCTTAATTGATTATGGTTAAAGAGGGGATGCACTATATTATAATTTCAAGTTTCTATTTATGACATTCTGGTAGGTAAATGTCTGTGTGTATGCTGCAGGCATTACTAGACCATTTACTGCCCATTACTGCCAAGAAATGAAACCCATACCAGAATAAACGGTGCAGCATTTCTGGCATTCATTAAAGGAAGAAAGCTTTATAAGAAAAAAGAAATACCACTGATTTTTACAGGTGTTTAATAAAGATAAGCTGAAAAAAGGGTTCCTATTTTAAGCTTGGTGATAGCYAAAAATGCATTCAAATATGTTCAAAAGCAATCTGAAGTCTCCTAAAAATGGGTGTTTAAAAGTATTCAAGAAAACAGTAAAAATGCAAATAATTTGTCACATTATTGTAGGATATGGGACAAAAATGCTCATAAATTCAAAGAACCCTGCTGAGGCAAACTGCATTTCATTTAAATATGACATTATTTGGGAGTCATTAAAACAGAAATAATGTTTATCGGTTGCATTGTAAAGGTTACTATGAGAAAACAGCAAAAGTTTGCCCATAGTAGAATGAGTGGTGTGAGGGACTGTAAGCATAACTCCCTTAATTTTAGTTGTTACAACTGTGCCATGGGGAAAAAAGACTTGATGTAATTGATAATTCACTTCTGTAGAAATATTACAGTAAAAAAAAAAAAAAAAGAGGAAGCACCAGTATTTTCAAGAATCTAGGTCCAATACTCCAAGATCCTTCATATACATAAGACCAATTAGAAAAAAATTAAGAAGAAAAGGGGGACAATAGTGACTGTTGACTTTCTGGTCAGGAATACATTCAGTCCTGAGGAAGAATAAAGTATAATGTGCCTTGTGACATCTATAAAGTATATACAAGTGCCCTTCTTGTCCTTCCATTCAAGCATCTTTCTGGTATTTTATTTTAAGTATGGAAATATAAATCCATCCATGGGGCCCTTAAAGTATACAGAAGTAGGCTAATATGTTGGTTTTAACACAAAGAGCCTAACTGTTAAGATTAAAAATATCTACCCTTGCTGAAAAGAGACAATGTTTTCTAGCTATAACAACACAGAACCTTCTGCAACTTGAGTTCAAAAGTTTCCATTTACATAGACATGTATGAGTGTGTCTATTTTCTTCTAAAACAGCAAAATGATGCTAAAAAACCCCAAAAGTCTGGAGTTGCCATTCTGAACCCAAGACTGCCCATTACAGTCAAACAGCATTAATACAGTAACCAGCATTAATTGTTGCTTATTTGTACATGTAAATCAAAACATAAATGCACACAGAGGCCTTGATTACAGGGACATTTACTCAGTGGCTTGACTACTGCGAGTAGTTTTTGAAGGAGCAATCAAATTAARCATCCCATTAAGCATCTGATGTAGGTAAATCAGCTTCCAGTTTTTAAAATTTGATCCATCCTGTTTTCCTCCATATATTAGATTCAATTGTGTTTGTAAAAATCGATCATGCACTCGGCAGTCTTGCCTTAACTCTGTCAATGAATTTAAACGCACCGCGCAGGGCACTTTTAGTGAGCGAAGAAGGCCCATCGTGGTTCTGATATGAGTGAGCTAAAATAATTGTGTTGCTCGCTGCTTAGTCCTAGTGGCTCACCTGCAAGCCACACAGATCACCTGGATCCTCCACGAGCCCATCTCTCTTTCAGYGTATGTGGTGTTCGTTCCCTTGCAACATGCCCTGCGATGTGTGGTCGGGGGGACAGGGAGAGGGGCCGTGATACCAGGCGGCCCGTTAGGGGGTGATGCTGCACACAGCTGGGCTTCGCGGCAGGGCTGCAGGTGCCGCTGGCCCCCAGGGGCACAGGCAGAGGACACCGTGCAAGTCTGCAAAGGAGTGAGATGCAGGCTTGGCCCAAGGGAAGCTGTTTGTGCAAACCTCCCTCCGGCTCCATGCAGGTTCCATAGATCTGCAATTTACTATGATGAACATGAATGAACAAGTTGAATTCCAGCATTAATAAGTCACCCAAAAACCTTGATCCCCCGTTGAGGCAAAGCACCTGTCCCTCAACAGAAGCTAGCACCGCAGAGCGCAGGGCAACTCTCTTGGAGAGCTATGAGACAGATGGTGCAGTCATTTCTCTCTTACAAACCAGGTAAAAGTCCCCCAGATACAAAAGATTTGCTCCTGGAGCTGCTGAAGCTAGCTCTGTGTRCAGCTATAGCTAAGCAGAGCTTTATAGCAGACCAGATAAAACAAACGCTAGCCATCTAGGCAGAATTTTTGGTTAGCGTATTTGTTTAGAGCTCAACATTACTACTATTTTGAGATATGTGTCTATCAAATGTCTCTTTTTTTGTGGTAATACAGTTTGTGACGCTGTGTTTGCCTCTTTCAGACAAAACACCTGGCCTTTCCTGAAACTGTTCTGAATAGAAAGTCAAATAATGTCAGCAGAACTTTGCTCAAGACCTCCACAGCAGCCCAAATCTGCAGTGTAGCACGCGGTAGTCTGCCGTCTGAAATCTTCGCCTGGCCTACACAAATCTGTATTCCCGTTATTTTCTTGGAGCTTGAAATTGATTTGTGATGTTCTCTCGGAAGACTTGCAATTTACATAATTTGCCATTATTCTTTGCAGCACACTGTACTCTGCATAGTGGGCTAAATTCTTCTCCAAGGAGGCAGTCAGGCGTGGGCTTAACTTTAAGCACAWGAGGTCCTGTGAGACTTCTCTGCTACTGCTTATATACCGTACTTAAGCACATGCTTATCTACTTTGTTGCATCATAGCCTAAACCTAACTTAGCTTCTTGGAGTTATTAATAGTGGACACACAATAACAGTATGCAGAATTTGGCTTATTGTCTCCATAGAGTCATACTAATATACCAGTGTCTCAAGGCATCATTTCATTTTGTAATGAGGAGGAGATTTAATTTCTGCAAATTTGTGTAAAAAGCAATTTGGAAACTTTGCAACAATGATAATACTTCCCATAAATGTAAAACTGGTAAAAATATCATAAGAGGCATACACAGCACATTCACAGTATCATTTTTTCTATCTTAAGTACCAGCATTATTCAAAGACATTACACTATTAAGTATCCAAATAATTCATTTATTTTAAGGATTGAACGCATAATATTATTTTGTTAAATTAAGCTCTCTTTTCCAAATCCCTTTTTTCCACTTAAACAGAGGCAATAAAAGCATCTGAAAATGAATCTGTATGTAAGGCTAGATTTTCACTTTTCAGGTTCGGTTCAATTCTAGTTGAGGTGTGCGCCTGTCCTGTTGACCACCAAAATGCTTACTTTTGCAATTCTCTGATTTTGAGCATAAGATGAGTCTCAAGTATTATCATCTCATTCCTACCTTCCACTGCTAGCAGGAAGGAGGAGGTTGGCAAGGGAAAACGTCACTTCTCTTTAACTTACTGCTACCAATACACTACTGCATCTCCAGTTTAAAAAAACAAAGAAAACATAAAAACAACAACTAATAACTGAAAGCGACTGTTTAAAATGATAGCAAAGATCAAAATTTCTGACTATAGTAGGGTGGTGGCGGGGCTACCGACAGTGAAGTTTTAAGCACACCATATTAATTGATGAACATCAGGACTTTGTGGTCATTTAACACTCCCTATAAATGTAGACTTGATAACAGTTATTGATCTCAGTTTTCCTGGAAGAGGATCCCCAGGCTCAGCAGTGAGCAGTTTTGCTTCTCACAGTTCATAAATACAAGAATAGAGCTATTGCTCAAATGGCATCCTAACGGCTGAAAATAAAATAAAAGTGAAATTTCAGGAAAATATAGAAGCAATAGGGGTGTATTTCTGTAGGTGTTTTTGAGCGGGTAACACAACGTTACTTTAGCCTTGAACTGCCTATGTGAAATACAGAATTATCACAGCTGATCTCCACTGTCATTTGAAAATATTTTCCTAGTGGATGTCTGGTCAAACCATAAAGGTATGTAAGCTACTGCTTTTATTTTAGTTATTTATAGATTTTCCTTGGGTTACCATGGAATTTGAATACTGCAGACCATTAATGAATTTAGCCTACCAACACAMAGGTTGGGATTACCAGTACCCCTATTGTATTGGCAAGAAGCTGAGGCGGGGGCCCATTAACACCCTTGCCAAAGGCAATACAGGATACCCATGGAAAGCTAGGAGTAGGCAGACCTCCTCAGTACCAAACCAACAGATTAATTAAAAAGCAGACATCTTCAGCACTCTTTCTCAGAGAAAAGCCCACAGAAACCAATGGGTGAAATTAGGTCCTTGGCAAGTGACTAGCAGATGTGAAGGACCAGACTCCAGAGTTTAGAGTGCATGGGACGGATTGGGTTACTGCAACCCCAACAGAACTGCATCGCAAGAGGAAATAATGAAATTGAACTAGAAGCAGCTATTGTCTCTCTCCTCTTATTTGTTTGTCATTCAAAACTTTATTCACATTTTCCTTCTATCTAGCTTCTTCTCCCTAAAGCCATACTATTGGCTGGTCAGATCAAAAACTGATTCCTAAAATTTCCTGTGATGTTGCCAGAAGCTGATCTGTATTACATGGTTTACACAGAGAAAATGAATCCCCTCTCTCCCTTTCCACCTCCCCTTCCCCAAAATCAGAAAAACAATCCCTACATCTCCTGACCCCTGGTTCAGATTAAACCTGGATGTTGAAGAAAAGACCTAGAAAGAACTGTGTGTCCCTTCCAACTCAGTTTTAAGGAGAAGCTACAGAAGTAGGTGAACTGTTGAACTCGGTCTTGTGTCTTAAAAATACATTTTGCCGGGATAGCTAATGCACGACGTAAGTACCCAAAAGATGTAACAGAAATGCAAAATGAATTAAAGACGTATTGCCATCAACTCCAGCAAAATAATAAAAGTAGAGAGATTAAGAGGCAAGCATATCTTTTTGGAATTGTAAAATAGGTTTATAGGTCTTCTAATAACAAATTTTACTCAAACCTTACATAAATAGGCTTATATGATACAAATATTAYGTGGGCTATGTGGAAACTACAAGGTCCCTAATCATGTTTAGGGATTACTTGACAGAACAGAGACATTTCATTCCTATTGGACCTAGGGATTACAGCAAAGAAACATCTAATATTCCATTTTTTAATTTCATGCATTTTTTATTTACCTTTAATGATGCTGTATATATTCATCATCCTGAAATATTAAAACAGTATGAAAAAAGTAATAAATTGGTGGAAAATTTAGGGAATGGGAATGCAACAGCACGCAAATCATACACTATCAAGTGCTTGATACACATTTAAAATTACTGCCTAGTACAGCAAAGCCAAATTCCTGGCAGATTTCTGAAGCGCAAAGTCACAATAAGAAGATCAGCAGAACAGACTGAAATAATAGAATATTCATCCCCCTAATCCATATGCAATTCTTTAGGGCTTTTTTTTAAACAATGCATATGAGGTCTGACTGTATTCAGGATTTAAATAAGTTGTCTGTCTCTCTCTCACACACACACACACACGCATGCACACACACAGGCATGCTCTCTCTCTCTCCCTGTATTTTTGTTTTTTTTTAAAAAAAAGTATATACAGTTATCATTTCTGCTCTGCTGCACCCACATTGACAAGGTTAGCACATCTCCTCACACCTCAGATGAAACAATAGCATTTTAAACAACAAAAGTGTTAAAAGAAATACATTTATTCATACCATTGAAACCTCCTGCAACAGCTTTGTTGGAAGGAGGCAGTCTAGTTGCCTGGAAAAGGGATTTTTTTTTTTTTTTTTTAACTCTTTCCTACTTCATTCTAACTACTTCATTTTAAATAATTACTGGTTAATTTAAAGCAATTTCACATTCAGTTATTGGCAATAAAATCTTGAAACCAGTATTAAATCTTTGAGATCATGCATTTCCCTCTAGACAGAGGTAATTTTAGATCTGGTATTGTATAAAGGGACAGAGACCTGGAGACGAATAAATCATCAGTGAAAAGACAGATGCTGATGATAATAATGATACATGTACAAAATGTGCGTGAGGATGGGTGATGAGGAGGTATAGTATAAAATTCCCATTGCCATGCATGAGACTACCAAATTACTTTCAAGTAGCGTAAAGCCGTAACAGAGTTGCACCCCTTCCCCCAAACAAGCAGTAAGAAGAAATTCCTACCACGCTAAACTGACGTACAAGGCTTGATCTTGAGATCAGGCAGGTTTTACACAAGTTTAATGCTGTGATTAGGCTTCAGACTATCAACACTACAGAAAGGCTAGATGCAAAACAAACACGCCCAAACATGAGCTATTTGTAACAGTAAAATATACAGGCGGACTTGCTAAATAAAGGTGCCTACGTGATAATTACAGTGGCCGCGTACAGCAAGAAGCTCTCATAGCTGCCGTAACGCTTCTTGTCACAACTTTGTTACAGAGGTGAACAAGCACTAGGGCAGGCGATGGTGCCCAGAAAGCAAGCTGGAAAACAAGAAAGCACAGCTGCCTTCTGCCGAAACCTGAACAGCCAAAGCAGCTATGTGCTACTGGTAACCAGCAGGCCTCCTGCACAGTGTCCTGGCTGCAGATTGCCATTAGACATAGCCCGTTCACCACAGCTTCAGGCTTGTACCTGGTGAGGCACATGGTGGTTCAGCCCCCTTCAAATTATGCTCACATGTATTTAGCCAGACTGCAATATCAGTTGACATTGCTATTCAGACTGGAAGGTTATTGCTTTAATTTGATACACACTGAACAACCGACATAAAAATATCTAATGAAGGATTTTCTTTTGGAAAGAACCTGCTGTGCCTGACACYGCCACCAAGGCAGTGCATCACCACCTCGTGACACCTGCCTATTTACAGAGCGCACGCTTAGAGGCGCGTACTGCTTCCAGGTATACAATAATTATTGATAGATTTGGGGGGAAAAAAACAGCTGTACTGAAGTCAGTGGGAACACTCCAGCAACAACAGAGCTAGAACGTATCCATACTGCTTATGTATTTTACATGCACAATGGTGAAAGAATAAGCATTCTAAGAAAGAATTTGTTCTGTACTAGTAAAGACAGGGCAGGGTTTTTCTGTTTTTGCTGTTGTTGTTTTTGCTTTTTTAAACAGGGCAATTAAGTAAAGGTACAAACATCAGTTCATTTCAAAAAATAAGGCTATAGAAGGAACAAATCCTTTATTTAAGAAAATATTTATTTACTGAAGAAAAGAGGAATAAGGAACAGCCTGTGAAAATTAGGGTACACTCGAAATACATTAGTGTTATTCTTCCTTCTGATATCCTGTATTTTACATGACATAATACAGAATTATTAATATGAATATTTTCCTTAGTTAAGAACTTCTGCTTGTGAAAGAGAAGGCTTTTAAGAAAAGCTTTTGCCATAATTTTCAAGCTTTGTTACAAAACACAGAGCCACTAAAAATTTTCTGCAAATGTTTGTAAACACGGAACACTTTCTAATGTGAACACGTAATATTTTGTTTCCTCATACTCAGAAATGGTTTAACCAGCTTCTTCAAAGTTTCTAAGCAAGCAATGTGAGACATATTTGGAATATGAAAGTTTAATCCTACTCATTAAAACATGACAAACTTAAAATTAATTGAGAATGGAGTCAATAATGAGAACATCCTTCACTGTAATGATGCTGGTACTATCAGCTTGTAATATGGGAATATRTTATGAAAAGTGAAGTATAATATGGAAAATTACAAGTCAATTTGAAAAAGAAAAGTCTGAAAGTTTTTTATTTGGTCCAATCTTTAAAACATAAATTTTAAATCGTTAAAAGTTATATTTTTCCTGTCACCGAATGAGATAACATATTATGTTCTTTTCCTCTGATGAGGAAGAATTCAAGGCCTTACACTACCTGATCAATCTCACAGCCAATATTTAGAAAAGGTTTCTCTTTGAGCTAATCAAACTTGGCAAAAGCAATCTTCAAACTACGTCACATTCGCTGATTTGTAAGATATCTCAAACTTGTGTTTTATTAAATGCAGTTTGATTAGCAATACCACTAAATCCACTTGCTTATGACACCCTCCGAATCTCACAGACAGTACGTGAGTTACATAAAAGAAAACACATGCAGATCAAAATTATTAGGACAAACTATTTTTATCAGATGCCGTTTTAGTTTTAAGACAGAACGCTGTGCTCCCATTATGCTGCATTTTGGGGAGTAGTTGTGTGGTGTTTGGTTTACTTTTGCTTCTGGAATTAACTGCCTTGACCTTAGTGGATAACTTATGCCCAGGGATTCTTCCAAATACTACTTATTTGTTTATAAATATAAAAGAGAAGGTGGCTTGCTGACTTCTTCTAACTTTCAGTAAACAATTTTATGACATTCCTAGGCTTTGAGTATCACAAAAGCATCCTTAGGCCAAAGGATGTTACTGCAGAAGAGCACTGTTGTTTTGGTATAGCTGTTGTCATGAGGACAACTAGGAGACACTGTGGGAAGCATGTAAATACCTTGACAATCTTTTCTAACATCGTAAGTTCCTTTCTTTCTGTGAATGATCATATTCATTTCAACAGGATTTCCCAAAGTTTGAGAACATGTTTGTATTTGTTTGCATGGCTATTAGCACTAGATCCCTGAAAGGGGCAGAAAGACATCACTGACCTCAAAGATATTTGAAGCCTGACAAATAAATTCAGCTCAGCTTTACTTAAGTATTTTTTTTCTTTGCAATTTTCACTGGATGCTAAAAACTAAAGAGATTCCTGATTTAGCATAGTTGAGCAGAAGGGAGAAAAATATGGGAGAAATATAAGTATTAATTCCCGTACTGCAAATAATCCAAAAGAAGATCAAGCTTCCAGCTTATTGTTCCCCTCAAGCCACACTTATGTTCTGGATAAAAACGCTTCTGAGCTATTAACTGACCCCCTCTCTATTTCTTCATGGCCCTGTGTGACAGGGAAATTGTGCATGAACGTCGGCAATGTCTGATCAAAGAATCTAAAATAATACTTCATTAACAAAGACTCACATATATTAGAAGTTGATGGTGCAAATGTCTTTCAGACCCAAGGAAAGATTTCCAGATATTGGTAATATACTCTGACTGTGAAGACTATCAGTGAGTTTCTCTATTTGTTTATATAAATGGGCCAATGCTCTTTGAAGCACTTCAGAGCACTTAACTAAAGCAAACAAGCACTTGAACTTTAAATATCCAACAAGAGGAGCTATTGACAAGTATGACTTTACTTAGTAAATCTTAATATCTTTGCAAACTTTAATTCATACAGTCTCTTCAAGAAGAGAAGCACCAGACTCTTATCTCAACTCAAGCTCCACTGCAAGATATATAGTGCAAGGGGTGTGCAACTGCTTATTCACTTTGTTTAATAGCCTGCTTTATTTTTTCATACATAGGGACCCTGGGCCCACAGTAGTAGATAGAAAACTACTCCTGATTTTGAAATCTTGTGCTCCAATTCTCTTAATTGGCCATTAAAGTAGGATTTTTTCCTTCTCAAGAACATCCTTTTCAACTCCTTACAACCCATAGATAATTAAGCATTGATTAGGGAACACAACTTTTACCAAATACTGTCCTACTAATTCCCAATAGGTGAATAACGCTGTGAGACCTTACTGCACTCAGTAGAAATATTCAGCAAAAACATTGCTTTGGTAAGCAGTCATGTAACGGTGTTAGCTTCATATGTAGCTTTTGGGTCTTACTGCATTATTTGCAATTACAATGATCATTTCCTGCCCTAGAATAGCATGATCTGATGCACACACACTTCTGCTCAGAAAACAGCATCCAAAGGAATAATCTGAAAAACTATTCTATTGGTTTGGACAGTATTTTTTTGAAATGCAATGACCTCAAATAGGTCAAATACCATGCAACTTCATAGCTGGACACTGTCAAATGTGGTTTGCTACATCATAGTAGCTACACTCTGAGAAACAGTAAGGATCTGTGCATTTTGAGGAAAGCTCAGTAGCAATTTTCAGAAGTAAAATGCCACCAGTATATGCCAGGTCAGCTCAAGTATTAAGTTTGCACTAAGGAGCAAGAAGGCGGTGCTTAAAGCAAGCTTCCCCATCCAGCAGCAGGTCCCTCTCATTCTCTAAAACCCTGCAGGACATTTTGGTTTTTCTTTCTTTCTGAAATGTATTGCACGCAGTCTGTGTAAAATGGCTGGAGCAAGGTGACTGAATAAACCTCTACTTTTCCCTGACCATTCCCATTTTAGAGAAAGTAAATAAAGTATTTTTTTTAAGCCTTCTTCTGGAGTTTGTTAGCCATATTGGAATTTCATTTTGCTAGTTGTTGGGGTGACATTTTCCCGTAAAGCATAAAGCACTTTATGAAAGAGTTTACAGAACTGTCTGCACATGATGTAAAAGTGTACGTGTGTGTCTGCACACATATGTGTGCACTTGTACATGTGTGCACATGTGGTATTGGTTATTAAGAATTTGTATGGGCTAGTCTTGTAATGAACATTCTTCAAACTCTATTTTGCTGGAAAAAAATAAGTGTTTCAGCTGAGAATATGAACTACTCAGTGATAAAACGTTGGTCTATGTATAGTTCCTAAAGGAAATAACTTTGAAATACTCTAAGTTATAATTGGGGTTTAGTGTATAAAATGGCTGAGTAATTTAAATGTTTGGAAAAGAAAACAGTCTTTCCTAGGCTTATCACTTCATAGACTCTATTTCTTATAATGATTAACTATGAATCCTTATTTCAAACATGAGCATCTACTAGTGTACGTTCTCCACAGCTGACACCATAAGATCACACAGCTTTATCAAATTAATATTCCAGGGCCTAATTCTGATATTAATCTTTCTTTTTTTTTTCTCCTCAGATTGGATCAAATGCCTTGATTTCCATAGAAATATTTTTGCTTCCTACTCTTACACAAAAAGTAAAATCAGAATTAAGCTTTTTTTTGGGGCTCCTCTGTTCATGGTCCATTTTGGTCTACTGAATGAAACAAGTTATATTTGGATGTACACAATGCATATCACAACATTCCCACTAGAAACTGAAAACAAACAGAAAACTCGAAGCATCACAACCATAATATAATGCTCATTCATTAAAAAAAAAAATAAAAAATCTTAGTAGCAAATGTGTATTAGAAAGATACACTGACTACAGCCAGGACAGCATAAAGCATGCTTTTGGGTAAGAATATCCCAAATAATATACTACTTTGGAACAGTGATAAAATGAGTCTATAACAAAAGAAAATGCAATACAGTTTTGAACACACTGCAGATCTAATTATTTAGAAGGCCCTCCAAGATCCCATAGCTTTGGTAGAAATGAATTAAAGGGAGATATTAAAAAGAAGAAAAACGTGGACAAGATGAACTGTGAGAGGAAAAGAGACAAAAGCAGCAGAAAGAAACAGATGCAGAAAAATATTGGCCTACTTTATTCTAATAATAGAGTCATCAGCAGAGTATCTGTATGCACTAACACCTAATTTGAGCATCCTGGATTCTGATCCTGATTTCCAGAGAGGGCAACTACATTAAAAAAAAACAAAAAACAAAAAAAAACTTAAATTACTCATTACTAGAAATAGATTGATTTGCATGAGAAAGATAAAGAGTTAGATTCCCATTTCATTTACAAATACTAAGGATAAAGAATGATATCTCCCAGGTTAACACTTCCCTCCTGTTGAGAACAGCACAGCTGTTCCTAGGAACTGAGCAACAACATATACAATGGCCACAAGGAAGAGGCAGTTTTGAGTTAGCCCAACAAAAGTTAAACGTATTGAATAGAGAAAAATCTAAGTGGGAAACATCATCAACAGCGAAAGGCCTGACTTTACCTTTGTCTGTCTGGGCACCTGATTAACACAGGCCAAAATCTCACAAATAGCTTGACACGGTCAGAAACTCAGTACAGTACTGTGGAAGTGGAAGTATCTGCTTGTGTGGAGAAACTTTCCAAACTGCAGTCATGCTCAACTCACTTTTCTATTTCTTGTTAGCCTTCTCCCCTTCAACAAAGCTTACTCAACTGCCTCGCTCATTCTTAAATATAGTAAATTAAGAATGACCAMAGAAATCGAGTTTATGCTGGTATGGAAGCTAAGTGCCAGATGCAGGTAACCTGACATGGTACATTTTGGGCACTAGAGGTATGCCAATTGCAGAATATCAGCTGTCATTTTGATTTCTTTTACATTTGTAGGTTTTAAATTGTTGCTAAATATTAACTTTAGGCAAGTTATGGGGGAGTTTCAAATTAATATAAGCAAATCACCCAGGTATTAAAAAATTTTCTGCTTCTTTAGAGACTAGCTCAAAGAGCCAAATTATTGTTTTCTACACTTTCAGTTCTATTCTAAACATTATGTTGTCAGAATTGTCTTTATCCCTTGAACACTACAAGTGAAAATTCTCCTACGAGCATTTTTGTGTTGAACAGTTTATCTAAGCACAGTTTCTTATACAGTTAAGAACCACGTCAATATTCTTCACAAACAGCAACTCTCCTTCTGGGGTGTCCAAGATCCCAGCTTGTCAACTTCTAGGACCTTCAGCCACTAATACCCTTCTTGTTTGTAAATACCCAGCCGTAACGTGGGTGGTTTTTTATTTGTTATAACTTACTGAACAATTGCAGCAGCTAAAGTGCATTTATTTAACATGGACCGGTAACTAAAAAGCACGTCTGATCATCCTGTGAGAACGGGGCGAAAACGTAAAAGTTTTGCTTATTGCTGTGGCTCCGAAGTGCTGCACTTGGGGAGGGAGAGGCAAACGCCTCTCGGTGGCCGCAGCCCCCACCACCCCCGGTGGCTCACATGTGCTCAATCCACCAGACAATTGCGCAGGAGAGGGGACGAATCCCCTTCACGGACTCACCATCCTTTTCTAGTCACATTCACTACACATTGCATTAGAAAATCGTAACGGTGTTAAAATATTTTGGCAGGATTTGTTATGGCCAGATCACTCACTTCCTTTGGGACACACAAAGCCTCCTCTGGCAATGAAACAGCCAAAATGTCAGCAAACCCTATAGAATAGAAAACGGTCCATCAATGTAAAGCCTAAATGAATTGCTGTTTTTAATAAATAAATAAAAAGACACACACATCAAGAGAAAAGAAACAACCTAGAAATATTCACTTGCGATTAACATTTTTTCCCTCCCCCCCCAACCCCCGCACCCTCTGGAAACTTTTTAGCGGCATTACAGCGTATTCATCACGAGGTGCTATTAGAGCGCAGCTCACTTCAAGCGCTCCCAATTCCTGGATAGATTAGAGGGCACATTAATAACGCAGTTAATATGAAGTGTTTAGCACCTCCACGCCGGTGACAAATACGACTCAGCCCAATTTCCTGACCACTGAGGCCACGGAGGAACAATTTGGTAGATTTCATCAACAGTTCTAATTATGTTCCTGTCAAGTCGAGAACAAAGTAATCCATAACTGGGGGGCTGCTCCGAGACACTGGCACGCTAGAGTAATTTATGCCCAAGACACAGGGCCCTCGCTGTAGTTAGCGTGCACAACGCTTGACTAACAAGTGGGTTCAAAAAGGAATTTATTAGGAAAAACGCAGCCCTCTAGCTCTGCGTGGCTCGTCAGGTGCGAGCTTACGAGGAGTTACGAGGGAGAGTCTCCGGGCGAGCCTCGCTTAGATGAGCGCGCGCTCTCTGCAGCCTCCCAGGTTTTAAAACGCAGGGTTTCGGCCCAAAGCGTCGCTCGGGCTTCTCCCTGGGCGCCCACGCTGGGAGAGCGGCCTCCCGCGGCAYGGTGCCGGGCCGGGCAGCGCCGAAAGACGACGCCGCAGTGGGCAAGYGCGGGGCGCCAGCGACACTCCGACCCATCGTTTTTAAGGAACGTTTCAATCTCTGGGATGCCCGCAGCACCACCCCAGAGACTAAGCGTTATAGGTGCCCTTTTACAATTCCATAAATAATACACTAATGAAACAAGCAAAGGGATTATTAGTAACTGTAAACTAAAATGTCACCAATACGCTACACATTACTTACTGCAGCCAAACTGGGAAACAGACTGAGCAAAAGGAGGAGGGGGGTAAACGGGGGAGAAGCTGTCATGTAATTTTGAGTCATTTTCCACTGTGATCTATATTGGGATGCAGCTTCTATGCTTTCAAACAGGATAATTTTATATACGACATTCTTGTTATATTTCACAAAAACGTAGGAATGTCTCCCTAGTGCTAGGAAAAGTGCTAAGCCTGGCAACATTCATTCAGGATTGGCTACTTTTATTGGTGGTTAAATGTTAGAGAAAATAAAATTGTGCATTTCAAATGTAATTAAGAACAATATCTATAAATATGGGGAAAAATAACATTAGCAAAAATTAGATTTAAACACTCATGTGACCAATACAAAATGGTTTTTGCTTAATGAATTTTAAAGCACAGCTTTCTGAAGGTAGCTGTGAGCACACACTGTTGTCAGCAGTTTTAGACCTTTATTTAGCAAGACAAAAAACACAGAACAAAAAAAAATTGTTATTTTACAGCCTTTTCTTTGATAGTGAGGAAGCAAGCTTATAAAATTGTCACCAGTCTAATCAAAGCAGCCTGCTTTAGTGGACTGAACACAAGATCAGATAACAGGAATGCTCAAATCTAAGACCTGTTTTACAGACTGACTTGCTGTATGGGCTGGGGAAGGTCACCTGCTTTTTTCCCCTCAAGTTCCCCACATGTAAAAGAGGGAAATGCAAGAATATGAGGGGAGGAATATTTTCCCCATGTGACATATTACCAGCATATTTTTGTCTTTGCAAAAATGTAGCTAGCTCCACTGAATTATCACTATTACTTCAGTATCGCCTTCTAAACACTAGTTAAACAGTGGCACACAGTGAATGCAGTGACAATTGTAGAGTGCTGCAATAAAGAGAGCTAAACTTTCTTTCATACTTTGCTAAAATTTCTTCTTCAAATTTACTTGAATACATCTGAACCTGTAATTTCTCTGCTGTTAGGTTTAGGGAACTTCCCAGCATTTATGGAGAAGAATAGTATTAGTCTCCTAAGACAGAAAGACTTCACAGAATTATGATTAGTTGCATCCAAGGATACAACACTGCATCCAAGGATAAAAATACACTTCACAAGCACTGGCGGCTTCAGCTTCACAAGGAGGCAAAGAGAAAAGGGAAGGACACAGTCCCATTCGGCAGAYGTGAAAAGAGAGAAAGCTAGCTGGTAAATCACACAGATGATAATTTGGCAGCCAAGCAATGCCCAGACTTGACGATTCCTATACTCGTGACTCAGTCACAAGACTCGCTTCCTTTGCTGCCGAAATGTCATGCTGCCTCATGCTTCTGTTACAGAGCACATTCTAACCAAGTGTAGCAAAAGCATGATGATCCCATTAAGTATCTAACATCTAATACCTTGTGAAAACTAATTTAGTGCTTTATCAAATCACTAGTTTGTATGTAAAGCATAAACTGGCTACATTTGCTAAAAGGACAGATTGACCTGTCCCATATATTATCAAAACACATCAAAGTCTGCTGGAGGACATAGCCTTAGCTACTTATTATCCTTTGCATTAACTCTCCCACTAGCTCCTCGACCAATACATTTTCCTGTAATACATCTGTCATGATTTTGCAGAGAAATCAGCAATTCTGAACAGTACAGCAGTTAGAGACAGATAACAGGACTAAACCCATCATGGTCGCCCGACTTTCCAATCTACTGTTAATTGGTACAAACGAAAACCTTCAGAGCTAGACTTGCACAACCACGCTCTACTGCTGGGCCCCAGAGATTCGTGCTCTTAGTTAGATTCATATTTTTAGAGCTTTAGTCATTCACATGATTTTTTCAAGATTTATTACATACCACAGAGAAATAAAGTCATATGCCAACACCTTCAAATTTACAAGATTTTTTTTTTTTTAACCAGAAAAAGGGTACCTTATGCCAGAGAACATGTGGCTTAAAAATCAGAAAAAAAGTGCTAGACTATTACTGATATTAATATTAGTAATATCAGGTCAAATGAGAACATCTTTGTTACCTTGAATGCCATACAATCACATTCCTGCCTGCATAATATTTAGGGTCTTATTTGTGACACTGCACAACAAATTATATCTTTGAAACCACATTTCTTAGTGGCTGGGATTTTATGTTCTGCATCCATGGCTAGTGGTGGTATTTTTTTAATCACAGTTTTTATTAATTATTCTCCCTTAAAAAGTATTTGCCTTTGAATATCCTGAGCCATTTTACACAGGACTCTTACTGACCTATTACCATTTGACTCTCTGAACTACTGCTAGGAGTAAGTCTGTAATCCAGTAGCTAGTGCTAGAATATTCCAAAAGAATGCCAAAACATGCCGTCTTTTTAAAAAGAAACCAAATCCACTCAATGGAAATGAGAAAAGATGTATCTGACTTTGCATATGTGACTGTATAGACTTCTAAAATACAATTATATAACTAGTGCTACTCTAGCCATTCACATTTAATTCTATTTTTCTTTTTTGGGGTATAAATAGCATCTCAGCACTATATATATATATATATTTTTTTTTTCCTCCCACTCTTCATTTTCCTTGTAAATTCTGGCCTTCAAACACTAATATAAAAAGTAATAAGCCCTGGGGGCGGGGAGGGGGTCATTAGAAGTTTTGTGTTTTCATGGTGATTCCAGATCCGATTAACAATGAGTCCTTTTTAACCCAGGGAATATTAAGAGCTGCTTGCACCCAGCTGTGGTTTAACATCACTGGCTCAGGCAGGCCAATACAGAAAGCCTTCTACTAGGTCGAACTTCTCACATGCAAACTTCTAGCCAGGGGGAATAAGAAAAAAAAACAAATACAAGTGCTCCTGAGCCAGTGAGTTAACACATAGCAACTGAATTGAACTGCAAATCTTTGGAGCTCTTTCCCCTCCTTCCCTCCCCCCTCCCTTTTTTTTTTCTTCTTCTGTTTTTGTTTCAAAATCACAGGAACTACGCAGCCTAGCAAGACTGTAATCACGCAGCAGGAACCTGGCACAAGCACAATGCAACCACCAGCCAGGCAGCAGGAAAATGAAGGAAATCTCTCYCTCCCTCCCTCTATGTTGCTTAAAAGGGGCCCGGCGTGAACGAATCTTCCCGGTAGCCACCAACAATTTCTTATTCCTTCCGAGCAATCATCAATTTCAGCATCAAGTGGTTTAGTGGATCCACAACTGGTAGTGGCAGCGGAGTAAACCCAGCATGCAAACGTTTTGGCTAATTTAAAACCCTTGTGCTGCCGAATCAAACATGACAAGACAACGGTAAAAAGAGAGGCTATTATCCCAAATGAGAGTCGGCGGATGGCTGAAATTGGCTTGAGTGGCAGAGACAAAAGAGGTGGAAGGAGCAGGAACAACCAGGAATGATAACCGCAGATATAGTGCACACTTTCTCCCCCTCTGCATTCACATGTATCACTGCAAGGAGGGAAAAAAGACAACATTTCCAAGTTCCAGGGCCAGGCAGACAAAATACACTTAAAAGGATACAAAATAAATTAGTACCTGGTAAAATATTTGCCCCATGGGTATGGAGATACTTAACTTACAAGGGACGTCGCCCTTTTGATAGGAAACCTAACACTCAGAATACTAAAACTGTCATTTCCTACCTGAATTAATGTCCTGCTGCCCAAAGTTCATTACCATAAGTTGAGGAACGGAAGCACTGATTTAAGATAGAGTAACCTTAAAATGAGAATAAGCTGCGGTGTGGCTATTCATGAATAGCTGCTACATCCATAGCGCTCACCAAGCTCCCAGATCTCAAAGAGCTGCTAGGGGAGGAAAAGTGGTGGGCAGGGGAATTAATTTTGCAAGGCATTTGGGAGACCACAAGCAGACTGATGATGTTCAGAGCCATGAACCCTGGTGATGGCTTGCAGCTCACAGAATGACGACCTGTGGGATCACTGGAGAGCAAGCAAGTTGTCTTTTGCAAGATTAACAATTTAAAAGTGCTGAAATTAATTTTGTTTAATAGCTGTGGGTGCAGACTCCTTACAAAGTAGGTTGCAAGGTCAGCAAGCCTCCTAAAGCCTTTTAAAATGAAGCTTTTTATAGGGACAGTAGATTTAGGGTGGCTCAGGGCTTAAAAACTTAAAAAGCAGAAAAAGTGTAAGGGGTCATTTCCTACCACTTCCCAAATCTTGGATGAACATATGTTCTCCATTTCACTTCTCACTTTATAACATGCATTTACTGGTGCATTCAAAGCTACTTGAGTCAGCATAGGCTTCTTAGGGTAGGCAAGGTGAAAAAGACAATAAAATCCAATACAAAAACTAGACTAACTAGTACCTAGCAGGATCATCAGTGTCACACTGGAATGTGCTTCCCTGTGTTGCAAAGGGGTGGTGGGAGGAAAGAAAAATAGAGTGAGAGATGGGGAGGGGAAGGACAAGGGCAGGGAGAGTGCTCACACCCTTTTCATCATTAAAATGTAGTTCGCTTGTGATTCACATCTGCCCGCTTATATGAGAACATTATACTCTAAATTACCACACTGTACCGAGTGTTTCAAGCAACAGCTGGGTTCAACACTGAAACCACAGTCAGCCACTTAAAAGACACTTGCTCAGCTCCACACCCTAATACGTACGAGCTATCACGCGCAACAAATCAAAATATACCGAGTACTGCTCCCTTACAGGAATGCTATTGACCTACATTTTTAGTAACAGCATCCAACAAATTGCATAGGTATAGTTCATAGTGCAAGTGTGGGCACTAGAAACTGTGCTTAGATTTTGCACTGTACTGTAAAAGGGTCTAAATCTGGATTTGCTGATTTAATAACATTGTCTTGAAAATTATTCTCATTCTGCACAGTTGAGACTATGTTAAAAACTGAACTCACGAATCCAAGCAGGATTCCAAACCCGAAAAGTATGTTTCCCCAATGCAAAGACAACTGCCAAATTCAAACGATACCTATTTATACATATCCACCTGGTGTTATCAGCACATTTTCCGAGGGACCCACAAACCCAGGTGAGAATATGATCACGATGGATACAGCGCGCGGGTTTGTTCCATCCTGCTCACCTCTTTTAAATCCTTTTTCCCCAATGTGAAGAACACACAGGGGTTACATTTCAAAAGAAGACAACAGTAAGATGCCAAGCAGCGAAAGYGAAAGCTTTTGATACGCAGCATATGCTGGATCAGGCAAGCTCATGAACGGAGAAACCGCTGCTCCTCTGCCACACAGGCGAGGGGAAACGCTTTTAGTGTTTGTGGGAAGCGCGCGAGAGAGAAGTGTTGTCCTGTATAATGAAACTTAGCTGTTATGATTCTACAGATGGCCAGGGCCATTTCCCTGGCAATGAGGTAGCTGACAGTCGTTAGAGAGGACCGAATTAATTCTGCCGTAAGCCCGTCTCTGACAGTGGCCAAAGCAAGCACACCAGCCATTTTTCTCTACCCRTTCCACCGGGAGTTAGAACAAAGCAACGGAGCCCCTGAGAAATACTTAAGACACCACAATTTCAGATGCATATTAATACTACCGCCGAATACTGTGTGCTTTCAGACTGACGCATGCTGCTGTATACAGTATTTTTGTTCCCTGTTTTTTGYCTCAAAGTTGAATTCATATCCTCACACAGCACTTCAAGAAAGCCCCAGTTCACAGTTCAGCAAGGTACTGCTTAAAAGGCAAGCCTGATACAGGTCCTTAGGGCATCTCATCCATCCTGTGCTTGGATGGCATTCACCACCAAGGGACCCCATTAGGAAGGAAGGGCAAACTGAAATCCTAACCCAAAGCAGCCTGAAACAGCACCGGCATACTGGTATAGCAGCGATGGATGAGATTCCATTTGTCTTCAAAGCATGGAAGCCAATATATCTACTTCATTGCAGACTCAACTTTACTTTCCAACCTTGTAGTGTACTTAAAGCAAAAACGTAGATCAGCTTTCTATCTGGGGATAAAGCAGCAGAGAAGTGTCACCCAAGACTCCAATTAAATAGATTGTAAGTGACGCACTTGCAATGCAACTCCACACAGCAAAACACCCTGAGATACCTTCTCTGCCTTTAAAATCAATTGCCTAGGAAGGTGTAGCCACAGGCTACAAAAGGTTTCCTTTCCCCCCTGCACAGTGAAATAACTCAGAAGCATCTTATGCTAGCATAAAGCTTACTGGAAAACGCTGGTGTGATAGGAGCACTACCAGTATTAGAGAGGTCACAGGCACTGCTCTCCCTACACAGGGTTAGGCCCAAGCAGGAAGAAACATTATGCTTATTCTGTGGCCAAGGTAATTATGGGGTTACCTTATATTTCTCCTTTCTTAAACGAGCTTGCATCACTGTTGAAAGAGCTGAGTGTGAGACTGATATTTGTCTAGATGCCTCTGAGCTAAATTTAGGTCTGGCATGAGTAGATATCACTTCGCTGACTTTAGAAGAGGTGGTTCTGTTTATACCAGGTCTGAATATGGCCAGATGAGCTTCCTTCAACATTGCTTCTTAAAATATTTAAATTTGAGTGGGTGTAATTCCCTCATGAATAATGTATAAGTATACATTTTGGACCTCTCTTTGCACATCGGACTAGTGCATATGTGATGTTACAGCATGAACCCACATTCTTTATCCATGGGGACAGTTTGAAGAAGAATGTACTGTATTCAAATCCTGTAGAATGAAACACGTTTGGTAAAATGTACTATTTGGCAAGCCATCACCAGTTTATAGGAATTTCTAGCCAGGGCACTTATTTATACTTCAGCAGTCTCTAGTACTCCAGTTGAGATCCCTCTATGCTAGGAGCTGTACAAATGCAGAGAGAAAAAGACCTGACCAATACAATCCATAACTTAAATGGACTAGTCAAACAGAACCGCTAGGAACTTAATGCATGTTTCTTGTGTTCTAGTTAAGAGCCTAAACCTAAAGGTTATCCTGTCTGGCTGTACCACTACATCACCTCTTACACCAGTTAAGCTGACCAGAACTGTATATCTGCCTGCCTATTCAGTTCAATCAGGCAGAGAGAACAGAAARCGGGAAGGGGGAAGGCAAGGTCAGGCACCCAACCTGCTCAGCGTGGTATGAGCAACAGCTACCTCACGAGGACTCAAAACCCAAGACAAACAGCAGAAACTCAGCCTCATACTGATCAGCGTGCAATTAATTGTCAATAAACCATTCGCTATCCACAATCTCATTGTTGGGGGCTTACCTGGTCTGGCTGGTGCCTGAAAAACCTGACTGGCATTGCACACCCAAGTTCACAGACCCGGACTCGCAACAACACACCTCAAAGCGCCATACCAACTCTCTTTGTACCTGTAGTCAAGAGAATAAAAATACCTTTGACCAAAAGCCTCTGTGTGCACACGTGTTTATTGTTTCTGTAAATCCAGAGAGAAGACTGAGGTATTCTGCTAATCTACAAAACCTAACTAGCCCAGACCAAAGATTTCTACAGGGACAGCTACTTTTCCTGACACACTGAGAAAGTTCACAGGATGTCATCCTAAGTGGTTGAGATGTCTAATGAGGCTGTCCCACACCTCCTATTTAAACTCCCTGGCTCAAAGTTTTCACCTTTATCTCTACTCAGCAGACTATTAATTGGTCCTGGCCATGGAGGAAAGTGGAAGAAATGCAGGAATTGCCCTCTTCAGACTGATTCTCCTCCAGGTTGTACTTCTGTTTCCCATGAAACAGGCAGATGCTGCCTCAAAAACTTGTTTTTCCTCAACCAAAGCCCTCCATTGAACATTTACCACAGCCTAGAAGATCCCAGCAAAACAAACTGTTCAGCCACTTTCCCACCATTGCTGTGCCCGGGCAGTTTYTCTTGCCCACACTCGGAACTATTCTTGAACAACTTGCAAAAGGAGGGGAGAGTTGGAAAAATCTTGGCAGAAAAGCAGAAAAAGAGGTCTAATTCAGACAGCCTCAGCTGCAAAATAATTTCTGTGAGTTTATGCTGCCATGTGACACAGATGAGAAGTTTGCTCTTCCTCTGAAACATGCACAAAGTCAGGCTCTGCCAATGATTTTTGTAATATACATATAGGTAGCAGATACTAACTTTAAAAATCATTGCCATACCCAGGACTATGTAAGCAGCCATTCCAGGAGAGGCATCAAGAACTGGTAAGTCTTGGTCATGTAACCAAATGTTATTCTCTTTATTTCCCACTCCTAACAACCATGAGGCCAAGAATCTCCATACCAATACGTGTTATAATGTTTTTTCCCAAAGCTGTGGTAAGAGTCAAACAAATTCAATGCTCATTGCAGTGCCCAGCAAACGGGGTAGCTTACTATTTCCATTGAAAAACATTTGCTACAGTTGCCTTTGAACTTATGTCCATACCAGGAACAGAAACACTAGAATGGCTGTTAAGATGTAGTATAAGAGAAAAGATGCTAAAACATGTCCCATACCTATTCTGCTGATAAAATTTGTGAGCTAAAGAATCTCCACTACTTTCAGTAGGATTTAGGTGTAGTCTATGCAGAGGATTTCCAAAACAACTGTTATTCTAGCACCAAAACGAGTTAAGAATATTGAATAAATTAATCAAAGCATCAGGATCCACAAAAACTTCAAGAAAACCTGAAGACCAAAAGTGCAGTAAACACTGAATTAATTTTCAGTTTCTTTTTCCTCAGGCACATATAACGGTCATTAGGGAAAAGGCTGAAGGAGCTGAGGAAACTCATTACAAATACAGCAAAACATGATTGGGGGTCTGTTTGGTTTTTCTGTTTTTCCCTTTCATACAGAGACAAAGCATGTACAGGCTTTCGGAGCTTGACTGTGTTACAGAGCTGAAACAACGTACCTCCAGCAGCGTTCTACAAACCCCTCCATCAGCAGAAGTCTTAGGCAGGTCGGAGACAGACTAACTTTTCCAAGGTATTAAATTAAAAGATGTTGAATTAAGTTAAACGCCCCACATTGAATTGACATTTCCCTTTTTTAATGCAAGCTAAGATTGATGAAAAATACCACTTATCTACATTAAGGGTCAAAATATCCAGCAAAAGAAGCCTCTGGTTCAACGCGTCAGAGCAAAGTCAGTCTTACATAATCTGAAGACCAGAACGCAGATCACATTCTGATGATCCAATTAATGGTGGGATACTTTGCAATCAGCCAGGAAGCAAGGCCCCTAACAGATTGTGGGGCTGTAACATCAATTTCTTAAGTGCATTTAAAGGATTACAAATGTTAGTCCTGGCTTGAGATGGAAACACCTATTGAGGTGCTCTGAACCACATTACAGTAATTGGGTACCTGAATTAATGCCATTTCTTCTGATGGGCGAGTTGAATACATTGGAATTAAGGATTTCTTTCGCTGTATTTCACTTTCAGCCTTTTTTTCTTCCTCCTCAGAACATAAATCTGAGGCAGAATATCTCTTTTTATCTAGGTAGCTTTAATTACAGCCCTGAGGCACCCAAGTACTGTCCTAATTTTACCTTCTACATTGTTTGGGTGCATTTCCTTTTTGTGCTTATTATTTTACCATACAAYGACATTAAGATGGGAATAAAATTATTTTTTGTTGGGGGGAGGGGGAGGGGAAGAGGCTGCTGAGAGACAGAGAAAAAAAAAGTCTTTCTTTTCCTTCCTATAGTCCCCCTTCCACTGTGTAAACCTGTTTATGTATGCACCAGATACCATTTGCAGTGTTTTACACCTCTAGAGAGCTAGAACTAGGGCTGCCTCAATTAGTCTKCTATTCCTTCTGAGGTCAGTTCAAGTAAAGGTCTCAATCATATCAAATCGGCAGGAATGCTAACTATCTGGGTATTTCAGACCCTACAGCATTTCAGCCAAGGAGCTTTAAAACCTTTCAACTATATGCAGTGAATATATAGCATAAAACTCTGGATGTGTGCACACAGAGACTAAACTAACCTACCTGGCATGCGAAATGCTTAAAAATCTGAAATAGGTAAGGGCACAGGTTTGTCTGTAGATTTTTTTCAGCAAACCAGCGTCTGTTAGAATGCAGTATACAGCATGAGAGGCATGTGCCTCCCTCTAATGAGGGTTTTGCAAATTAGTTTTATAACAGGGAATACCATCCATTTTTCCCTCAGCTTATGTGGTATAGACACTCCAGCGATCTCAGTGGAGATTCTGGTCTCGCAACTAACTGGAATGTACACAACCATGATATAAAGATCACGCTGTGAAAGAAGAGGTGGGAAATGGAGTGTGGTATTCCAAGTGTCCCAAGTCCACTGGGTAAATTCCATTTATCCAGTCACAGCACATCCAATTTAGATACCATTTTAATTACTCAGATTTTCTAGGTCTATTCATAATTGAAGTTTTATATTATATATTTTACATATATATATAGGTATGTGTGTATATTTGTCTCATATATATGTGCGTGTATATCTATATCATTGCATTATTGAGATATTCCAACAAGTGTTCATCCTATATTCAGGATTCCATATAAAATTGTGATTCCATAGCGATTCTGCTTTAATTCTGGTTTTGCTTAAGATAACTGTAAACAAGAAAGATACAGGAGCTATTTATCTTCATTGCTGCTTAAGAGGAAATAGTAGCGTATACCTTCGGGGAGTTAAGGAAGCACAATGATTTAACTGGCATATGAAGAAAAGAGACAGCTTCTAATTCAGTAATAGAACTTTCTGACTCTTAGGAAAAAGCAGTTTGCATGGTTTTGTCAGATAACCTTTTACAATTACCTATATATATATATATTCTTTTGTTTCCTACTGCGTAAGAAATATTAGAGTTGAGAGGGATCATGGGGAATCATCCAACTGTGCTCCTTGTTTCTTTTGAATGGTTTTCAGTGTTCCTTAATTTCCCTTCCCTTCTAATGCAGGGTATTCCTAGAGTTTAGAAATAATCCTTTTGAAACTTAATAAAACCTACCAACTATTTCCTCCTAAGAAGTGATTAATCACAGCATAGAGCATATACAGAGCTTCTCTGTAAGGGCCACATGATGAAGTAGGACATGAGGATTTAAGGAAAAAAAAAAAAGTGTGTTGTAAATCCTGATTCAAATTTCAGAGCAGTTTTTGACTCATTAGATCATGCTTGTTGAAATGATTTACATACAGATAATTAAAATGCAAACCCCAAGGACTAGTTAGCTGTTTAGCAGTGTATACATTTTATATAACCATTTCCATACATCTAGTTTTAAATTCATTAACAAAAGTTAATTGCTACACAGTTGTCTACATTGCACAGCACGTAGCTTCAATATGTTTTCTAAATTACTGCTTTTATCTCCTCCAGCAATCTTACAGACAGGTTAAACTTTGCTGTCCTGGAAGTGCTACCAAATTGTAGCAAAGCTCATAATTACTACAGCTAGTGAGAAACGACTAAACTTGAGAAAATATTCGCCTCCTTTTTTTTAATACTTCAGTAATATTTCATTTAGCATGGAATAACAGAGACTTCTTCCCTCTCTTCCTTTGGAAAAGGCAGTGTGATGCCCTTAGGACTCTACCTTGGAGACACCAGCAATAACAGCTACAGCAAGCTCAGAAAGTACTGACCTCACTAAACTCTCATTTTGGACCTGATCCAAAATTTATTGAAGTCATAAGGAGACTTTCCATTGACTGCAGTATTCTGTAGATCACCCCCCCCTTTTTTTTTTCCTCCAAACCTTGATTGAGCTTCACCGTGAGCACAACTACGTTGCTCTTCTTGCTGCACATTCAGTAGTAACACAGTCCCAATTGCCCTTTTTTCTCATAGCTCGGGTAAGGAGAAAAAATTATTTTTCATAAACAATTAACAGAAATTGGTCTCAGATTTTTACAGATGAGTGGTAATGATTTGGGACTTGAGGGGGGTATGGTTCACTTTTTCGTAAGAACATTTAAGGATAAAAAAGTACCTTTCCACACTCTTTCCATCATATTTCACAAATATTTACAGTGTACACCTCAGGTTTGAAATAAGCCAGGGAGAACGAATTCATTGTTTACACTTGGAATCCTAGGTGGCCTGGTCCCACAAGGGTAGTACAATGCACTGTATCTTTCCGTTCTCAGTACTTATCTTAATCTTAATAACTAGCCAGACTACTGACTCCAGAGTCCTGGGCTTATCGACTGGAATTCGTCACATGCACACAAGAAAAGACAAGAAATGCATTATATAACAATGCCATACAAATCATTATCTTTTAATATTTAAAAGTATGTATTCAAAGGCTGATATGAAACCATTTCAGTTGAACTCAAATCCACTGGTTGTTATTAAATTTGATAGCAAATGAACAAAAATATACTTGTAACATATTTATCTGCAAAAGAGTTTATTTGCAACAGATCAAAAGGCTTCTTCTTGCTGCATTTTAGTTACTGCTATCAAATATAATCTGCTTTTTAAACATGCTTTGATTTGGGAAGACTATTTTCAAAACAGGTTAATAGGATATATATATATATATAAATAAAAAATATATATATTTTATATATATATATATATATTTTTTTTTCTTATTTTTAAGTCTCTTAAGCACAAAGAAATACCCAGAACGTGAACAGAAAGTTTACTGCACCCTCACTGTAGGGCTACAACATGATTTCTTTGAAAAAAGTTCACGTAAACAAGAAAGCCATCTCAACTCTACCCACCAGAAACTTAGCATATGCTTTCAAATAGCCATATGGAATTTAAATTTGGTTCTGGTGTGTTACAGTTAATGACATCTTTCGCCAGGAAGCAGAGACTACTCTGCCTGTGTGTAGACCAAAGCTTCGGGAGTACACTTTGCTAAAAGCCTGGTCTCACATTAGGATTTTCATTTCTTTCTCAGCATCTCCATAGTAAAGAACTGCTGGAATATACATACTCCATGGTGAGGGGAGGAGCAGGGGCACATGGAAAATGATAATTAGGGGCCCACACTATTAAGCAAAAAGGGAAGGAACAAAAATTTTGATCACAGACCCTGCCAATAATCCCTCTCCCATTGCCTGCAAAAGAGTAAAAGAGAGGTGAGGTATCTTACACACAGACATTCTTAACATGCACCTCAAATGGATATATATGGGAATTACTATTGGTTAACAAATACACTGTAAATTCACTCCTTATCTTACTTCACTCCAACCCAGCCTATAAAGTGTTTATCATGCTAAGTATTAATACTCAAAGCAAGGGGATTCCTCCAGACTAMGAAACTGCAGTAGTGTTCAAAAAGACGACTATCATTGCTAGTGAGGGCATTTTCCAAATTTTTGTTCCACTGGCCTATACCTTAGGCCAATCCTTATGTTAAGCCACAAACTCTAGTAAATAAAATTAGTCAGGCAATCCCATCAGGCAATCAATTAACATGAACTAAGAAATCCCTGAGCAGACATATTCTAGTGTGACCGAAGGTCACCCAGCCAGGGCCTTTATATGTCTGTTCATATTAGTTTAAGCCCAGATTTAGAAGAAGAAATTTTCCTGTGATAACAGTTCTTTGTATTGATGTGTCAGCAGAGACATCCAGTCTCTGTGTATGTCTGGCAGAGATCATTTGTATTTTTACTCATGTAATAACTATAGGCCACTTTTAGAAGAGGAAATCTGAGATTTGTGTTCTGTTATCATATGAGAGATGAGACCTCTTTCAGTTCCAGTTAAAGGACTTTGCACAAGGATTTGTAATGACACCTGAGCAAAAGAGGAAACTAGGCATTTTCAAGCAAACACCTCTAAAACCGCAAGTGCAAGCAAATTAATGATCGCCCCCAAATATTTGATCCAAGCTGCACAGTCAATTTTTGAATCCATTTGTTAGGTTCAGTGTCACTAAGAGTAGGGAGAAGAATGCTTTGAACTTTTAAAGAAATGCCTGCTCTGTAACACCTGTGAGTCTACTTTATTTTTAATCAGAACTATTAAATAATCACATTAATTAATAGTATTTTATAGTCATGTGGTAATTCCCATTCAGGGATAATCCATAATTCAGTAATTAATCCATTCATTCTGATCTGCCACATACCTGCAGCCTAAGTAGATGAGGTTACTTCCATCCACCAACTAGGGAAACTGAATCGTGGCTGGGGTCACCAGTGCGCACAAGGGAATTTACAGCAAAGCAAGGGACAGAACACTTTCATCAGAGTCAAATGCAGTGGGTAACCAAAATTCTGTAAAAGTGAAATCTTAGTAAATAATCAGGCCTCCAGACTTCTGTGACTGCAGGTTTGCCACGCGAACTGGATATTGTATGCTTTTCCATGTGTACAGGCAAACCCAGAACAACGTGTAATCAGAATAACCCAATTTCCTTCCTATTCCCATTTCGGTTTTCATGGTTCACTAGGTGAACCTGAAGTAACGTAACAATGTGTGGTCACCTTCACTATTTATTACTCAATATGGTTGTACTATGATGTTACCAATCAGATTAACATTTCTTGTAGATAAATAAGCTGTAGAGCACCAAATCTTTTATTTACCACCAAAATTTGCCGCAAGTTCAATCTCCCTTCTGTAACACTCCTCTTCCACTAAAGAAATTTAACATTTAACAGCAAATAACACATCAAATAAAAGCTGGCATAGCTCTTCTAATTCTAGCCAAACTCAGTGACAGAGAGATGCGTGGAACAGCTGAGAACTGGCCTAACTTGGGATAGGAAAAAAAAATGCAAAGGTATGAAAACGTATTCAACAGTGCTCTTGGTGCTGAGATCCAGCGGTGACAGGGCTATAAGCAGATGCATTAGTCTGGAAATATATCAAGGTTAGATTAAGCTGCAGAGCTTCCATTTTATTAATGGTCTTCAATATGACTCCTTAATAAAATGGAAACCATTTGTAAAATTTTGATCTGAATCCACACTTAGCTTTCAAATGCTTGCAACCTTTGGGTATATTCAGGAACAGATTTCAGAGAGCCCATGCCTAAAAATGAAGGAGAGAAGGGAATGAGAAGGAGAAAACGACTTGAGGTGAATCAGACCTTGAAGTGAATTATTATGTAAACTATGAGTTCAGATATAAGAAACCATCGGGACAGCATGTTTTTTTGCATTGATCACAGAGATAATATGCAGTGTCTGCCACAGAGGCGTAACTAGAATAAGGAGGAGTAAGCATCCAAGATGTCTATATTTAAATATTATCATTAGTGGAATATTGAGTCCACTAGAGTGTGTTGCTTGGAACCTGAAGGCCTGGGGGCTGATGGGCTGAACAAGGAGCATGAGGTGCAATTAATGCAATGCTGTATTGCCATCGATTCATTCAGGTTTTCTCTCATCTGATGTCAGGAAACAGGAGAAAGAAAGGTTCTTTGTAACAGCTACTGGAAAAAGAAGCGTCACTGGATAAAGTTATGGTGACATGAAAAGACAGCTCATAGAAGATCACCCCTCAACTAGGTCTCTTGTGCCAAAGGTAGCCTGTGTAAAAAGACGATATAATTCATACTTAGAACTACATGACCATTTCATTTAATGGCAGAACAGCCAGAAGTGGAAGTAGACAAAAATCATCTAAGCGTAGATGCTGTGCTGCTGCACTTCTGGTATCTGAAACCTGAAGACGAAATATTAAAAGAAATACTATTCAGATGTGGCAGTATGTGGATGCATTGACTTATAGGTTATGCACAGATTTCAGATATGGCTTAGACTGGTCCTTTTGTCTAACAAGTAGTTTGATCCAAAGCAAAAGGAACGTACTGAGAAAGTCCTCCTTTTTAGCCTTCAGAGAAGGAGAATGTCATGGCAGAAAAGATCTGCTAGTAGGATCGGAATGTCCAAAAAGTACTAGGAGAAGAGTAGAGTACCAGCCACACTGACATAAAACATTCAGTAAGGAAAACAGGCAGCATCGTCCAGGGCCATAGCCTCTGCTAGCAGGCAAAGGCTTTTCTGAACACTTAAACCTCATGACATCTATACTAAAAAAGCTTACATCTATAATGAAGCGCTAGTACTTCCTCTGGGAAAGACCCAAAGCTATCAGGAAGGACAACATGCTACTGTGACAAATTAGGTCCATTTCTCTCCCTTTGACTTTGACATCCACTTGGATGACATTTGCAGCACTGATGGGGACAACATTACAGAAAGAACAACCTTGTTTAGTGTAGCTAGTAGAAAGTCACCTATCATCTTAGGAGACAAATCTGGAAAATTTTAATAAAACTAGACACTGTCACTTCACCTTGTGCCTTAGGGTCATGGTGACCCCAACAGAAAATATGGAATACATTTATTCAAACTAATTGAACTATTTCTATAGGTGACACCTCCATCTGTTTCTTCTCAATGCATTTTTCTGTGTGCTCACTGACTAGCTGGCAAATACAATGGAAATGCCAGATAAGCATAAGTGACGTCTCTACACAGTGTGCCAAATATCTGCTGTTTGACTTCAGACAAAATAAGGGGGTTAAGACAAAAAAACCTACATGTAGGTACAGAAATACTACTGTTCTATCACCTGTGCTCCCACAAAATAATTTCTTCATAATCTGCATAAAACAGTCATTTCCACACACACTAGGACCTTTGTGTCATCGTATGTCCTTTGGCATTTTGGTGAGATGAGAAGAACCTAGGCAGACAGGATATTTTAGGCTGAGATCTTGGAAGTCTGAGGAAATTAGGTGCACACTGAAATCAAAAGTACCAGGGTCACTACTTCTCATAGGCCTGTATGTAAATCTTTCAACTAGTACTTCTTCAAATTATGTAGAGTAGTAAGATGGCACAYCAAAGCAGATAAATTAAGTGAACTTCAACAGTATAAAACAAATAAAAAAAATGAATATCTATCAGTGAAATAAACTAGCAGAGCGAGTCAATATTTCGAAGCATGTTTGGGAGAATGCAGCTAGACTTAAACCAAATGCTTTGTAGTGTCCATCTCATATTGAAATAGAAGATATTCAGCAAGGTGTTAATCCAATGCAACACACAAACTAGCAGTTTATTTAAAACAAAACTTGATCCTTATTGGGAGCCGAGATATTTGAAGCACACACAAGTAAAACTAATTTAACCTTTGAAAAGTTATCTCCGGAGGGAAGAATAGAAATCCCTTTATAAGATTTTTAAGCACTGCAATTATTGACGAGGACTATATTACTTCAGTTTTCTCTGATCAGAAAAAAAAGCAAAGCCACAGGAGACATCAGCAGCTGTCAGGCTGTTTTCCAACTGCAATGAGGTAGTTTACGGTGGGCTTGTGCCAGTCTCTTAAGACCCAGTTAAGAAGCCTTTTTAAAATGCCTTAAAAAGCCAACTCATACATTAATCAAGTTGAGCCCTCATCCATACTTACTGCAATACATCAATTACCATGTCCTTTTTTTAAATAAATTCCAGTTGACAGCAGACACCTTATTAAGGCTCACTAAAATGATACAATAAGTAAAAGGCTATTAATATTGCTTTTTTTCCCTGCTGCTATTGTCTTGCCACACTGGTCTGCAAACAAATTCAGGCTGCATTACAATTAATGCCAGTGGAACTCCTTCTAACGACTTCCAGCTTGCTAATTTTTTACGCTAATAATAAAAAAAAGGCATTGCTATGCAAGAACGGCCCCCTTTTATCATGCTCGCATGGCACACTAGAGAGCTCCTGCCATTGTTCACATGAAAGACAATTAAACCCAGGAACATCAAACCCAAAAATGACAATCTGCTAACCAGCACTGGGTATTGCTGAATTCTTTTCTCTATTTTCTGAACTGATAGAAAACAATTCTCCAAAGACATTTCCCTCCCCCATGCCCACCCTTCGGGAAAAAAAGTTTGAAAAATACCCTTGCTGATTTATGCATCTCTGCTCAGAATTTATTAACTGTCTAGGGCCAATTTCACTCTTGCACTTCTATTGCCTCCAGGTTTGAATTCTGGGCACATTTCGAGAACTGCACCAATAATATTGTCCACATAGTTTCGTATTTAAAAAAATAAACAATTTTTTTTTCTGGTTCGTGTTTTCTGAAACACAATATAATATGCCCAAGGCAGTATGATAAAGCTGGTGAGATAACAAGCTTATTTCTCCCAATCTTTTAGGGACAAGGATGGACAGCAAAAGGGGTCATAAGGTTTGTTAAAAATTAAGTACATCCAAGATGTTAATTTAGAGTAAACGTAAGTTCTAAAGGTGTTTTTCTATCCCCCACATCAGCAGCTTAAGTCCCAGTTTTATAGAAGTATTTTCAGGTTTGCACTTTGGATTTTTTTTTTTTTTTTAAATAAACTGTGCGCTCTAGTACCAGATGTATTTATATAGAGACAACATTATAGATATGGACAATTATATTACTTTTTACCTCTGTAAACGACTTTCAGCCAAGAGTTTCAAAGCACTTCAACATTAACTAATTTTCACAAGGCCTTTGAGAAGTAGGTGGTTTTATATCTGTTTTACAGGTGCGTAAACTAGGTTGCAGAAAGGTTAAGTGTTGTGCCTAAGAACATGATGCATTAGTGGTAGTAATGCAAGCACAGCCCCAAAAATCCAGCTGCCATCATGAAGATGCCTCAACAACTTTGACAAGGCTCCAGTTCAATATAACACTTACTCAAACACTTAAGGTATATCCTTATTCAGAGCCTTGTCTGCCTACCTTCAAGGACACCCATAAGTCCTATGGGCTTCCATGCAACTCCAGCCGCCCTGATTAGAGATACTTCCTTAACTTGAGTCTTTAAGTGTCCCAGCTACTTGGGCCCTAGTCCAATCACTGCAGCGCAGTACACATTTATTGTGAGAAATTTAACAAGTTAAAAACACAATAAATTTTTCTATTCCGAAATATTCATGTTACTGGTAAATCAGTGAGTGTATGTATATGCGTGTTATATACATGACATTAAGCAGTCCAAATTTGGGATCAATAATGAAAGGCAAAGTTTTGACTAAAGTATGCAAGTCTTACCACAAAAAACTAAAGAGTTCAAGTTATACTTAGCACCAAATCATAGAATTACATATAAATATCAAATCTTATAAGCTTACAGGGGTAGAAACAATTCAAGCTTTTAAATCAGAAATTGAGAAATTCCCATCTCCCCTTTGCCATACAAAAATTATTTCCTATCCCCTCAGGCTGAAGGACATTGGGCCTTAAACCTGTCACTAGAGCAGGCCTGAATATTACCCAGCCTTTGTTCAGACCAAAGAAGTTGCAGTAAAGTCCACATTTGGGAGAAAAGAACATTTTTGTGTTGTTGTTTAATAGCCACTGAGAGCTGTGGAGTGTTAAGAATATACCCCAGGAAAGATGGATTACTAGGAAGTGGCCAAAAGAGGCCATAAAATGTGCATTATAAATGCAATTCATCACATAACTGTGCAATTTGTCAAATGGATATTGTACCTTGCATAGTGTCTTTTGGGACAGAAGGAAAAGAAAAAGGCCTGGGAGATAACGGTTCTATTCCTGGCTCTGCTACTGGTTCTCTTTTTGACCTTGGAAGAAGCTTTTAAGCCAAAATACAAAGACCGTTTTCTACTTCTGTTATTGTATGCCCAACTTCATTTTGATTGGACTCAYGGTTGCACTTGTAAAACTGCAGTGTCCCGAACCCAAAAAACTAGCAGACACTTGATGCAGAAGTCTGTGTCAAGTGTCTCTTAGTGTAAGGGCTGCATCTACGTGTCTTTACGTGTAAAACAGGGAAGATAACACTAACATTTAAAAAAAAGAGATTTCACAAGAATTAATTTGATATTCACACGAATGCAATTAAATAGGTGTGGAAGTATTTCATCATTCAACTAAAATGACCCTAAAATAATTGCTACTGCAGAGTGCAAAGCAGAACCTCGTTTATGTGGAGCAACACCATGAAGTCACACAGCCACTGCAAGCAGTTACTGCCAGACATAGTCCAGACTGCTAAAACACAGCTACGCAGCCTCAGTCAGCTGTCCAGCTCCCTCTGTTAGTCAATGGGACGGATAGATGTGGGATATCAAATACTTTCTCCGCCGTTGGGCAAGGGCCACGTGGTCACTGTTCACGTAGCTCAACCATGAACCCACTGGCCGCTAACAGAAGGCTCCAGTAAAAGGAAATGCCTTTGTTGGGCAACACAAGCAATAAAACCTGTTCTGCTTCCTGAGCTGGGTGCAACTCGATCCTCCTCGCCCTTCCCTTCAGCTCCTCTACCGTCAGAGCCCCAATGGAGAAGCCCACTGGAAGCGGCCGTGCCGACGCRAGGCGCTGTTGCCCTCCGCTGCTCAGTGGCGCCACTCTGCGGAGCTTCGCCGGCTGCTCACGCACGGCCCCAGTCAGGGCAGCTTCAGTCACTGCGCTCACTCCCGGATTCGGAGAGCTCGGCAAAAGCACTGACCTCTCCCGCTGCCCCAGGTAACCACCGCTACGGCCCGTCCGATCGCGCTCCAGCGAAGCATCTATTTCTTTGGCCCCAAGGAACGCAATTACCACCATCCTTCCCCAAACTGGGCTGCTTTTCTGACGTAATGGCTGGGATGTCCCTTCAAGCTGGCATTTGTGCCTTGGACAGACACCTGTGCGAGTACAGCGAAAGATCCTTTCATGTCTTGATGAGACGCACGGAGCAGCCTGTGCTCTGTCCTCCTCAACACCGGTAACAGAGCCGAGAACCCCCGAGGCACTTCCCTACGTGGGGATGCCACTGTGCTGATCTGGCCCGCTGTGTGTTCTGKGGACTGCCTGACCTCGGAGGTATATACGTTCCTGCTCTGCCTTCACTCCCGCCGCCTGTCGCCAGCGCAGTCGGGGCCCTATCTGCTTTTCTCTGCGCTGGGGAATGCGGTTCCACAGCAGAGCGCAGGCTTCGCTCCGGGTGAGCCAGCTGCTTCCGGAGCCGCAACTGTATGTGGGGGCTGCATGTAAAACACTGTCATTCCTGACCACAGCTCACTGTGGAATTAAAAAAAAAAAAAAAAAAAAAACAAACCTCCATTTTGCCCTTTTTTTTTGGAAAGACAAAACAAATTAAAAGTAATAAAAACATCCGCTTCTTTTCTGTATAGTCCCACGTGCACTGGATTTAGCTCATTTAAACACTACATCTGAGCCAATTTAGATGTGACATCTGAGACAATTATACAACTCCCCCAAGTCTACAAAAAAAAACCCCAAACAAATATTTTCTTTTATTCACAACATACCAAGTTTATATAGTGCTCAAATGAGCTGCAAAGTGTAAGATAACACCCCTGAACTGATACTGGTGAAATTGGAAGCCAGCTCACAGACTTTCAGGTAATAAGATTGCGAAAGAAAAATAGAGAGAATTAACATGTCTGACATCACAGCCAAATTTTAGCATGGCTTAAACTGGTGTCATTCGATAATAAATCCATAGAGTTACTTCAAATTAATGCAGATGGAAACTGAAAGTAGATAAAACCCAAACTAACTGTAATGAAATTGCTTATTGATAGTGCTTCACTTATTGTCAGAATAAAACCAAAGTACAATAACCGAATTGTTTTATACACATTCCCCTCCTTTTAATTACTGTGTAAGAAGCAAACGTTATCTCTTCTATCAGCTTACTTAGATTTATAATATGGCCTGCTACCCACACTTAAGACAATATAACCTTACAACAAGGCAATATTATAGTACCACATTCTGTATCCTAGCAACGGTTTAGGGCTTGCATTTGATGTCAAAATAATGGGTCCTGCTTAATCTCTTGTTTTTTTGAAGTAGGGGGTCAAACACTGAAATCCAGGAGTTAGAAAAAAATGATTGAAGAGCATTGTAAAAGCACATATATAGGGGTACATGTTTATATATACACACATACACACACTGATGTGTATGGGTAAATAGATAACCATACATGTACGCAAAATAGATGGTCTAGTTTTTTGTCTTTAAATTGTTTAGACAGAAGTGAAATCTGAGAAATGGAATGCTGTATATCTCTTCCAAGATATCGGAGGCTTTTAACAAATACAATCTTCCTCCTGCTTTTATCAGTTCACCTTCTTCTATAAATTAAAGAGGAAAAAAGGCTGACTTATGGTCCTGGTTTTCCTCTCCTCTAAATTTGGGTCCTATCACCATATTAAAACAAAAGAAAAATATGCCCGTCTCTTATTTCTTGTGCCTTTCCTACTTCCTTTAAAAGTGTTAGTTAACAAGTACTGATTAAGTGGTCTACTTGCACATAACACTTGCCAAGCTATGAGCCAGCTGAGACTTATCTGTATTTACTCCTTAAAACATTAGTTGTGATTTAAAATCCAAATGGCTTGATTTGTAGCAGCATCAGGGATATATGGTGGTATCCAGCAAAAAAAGTGACTGAACAAAAAGACAGTATTGAGTAACTCTGTATTTGGAAAGTACTTTGACAGAGCAGGCACCAAATCTGGATTGGCTGTCAGAGCCGTGTGTGTGTGTGTGTGCGCGACTTTCTCAGGAAAAAAGTAAGACTGAATCTATAGTTTTACAGGCTGAGGGAAACTGTAAAGCTGACACYCCTACGATGATAACCTTCCTCAGATAATCCAACCCTTCGTTCTACAAGTACATGTTTTTAAATCTTATTTTTAATGCCCCTTGGAACAATGCTGACCAGGTGGAGTAACTGAGCATCCACTATCCCATGAGCTTTACTTATTAGTAAATATTACTTTATCAAGCTAGCAGATTTCTAAATCAGGCTGGTATTCAAACACCTGTCTATGGATTTTACGATATTTGCTGTTCTTTGCCCCTGAGGCCTTGATAGAACAGCAGAAGCAAAGAACGCTTCAAATTGTATTTCGTTTGCTCTATAGATTAGTTTAAAATATGTCGGAAGAAAGTTCCCCTTTAAAACTTGCAATGAATATACAAGCCAACACAAAATTTCGTACAACAATCACTGTTCATCTAATAGCTACATTAACAAACCTTCAAAAAGCCTCCGGTATTAGTGCTTTTCCTTAACTCGCTACACCCCACTAATATACCACCTCAGGAAAAGCCAAATAAAATAGACAGCCCTTCAAGTATGCCCCCAAAGTCAACAAACTCAAGCTCTGTTGGACCAGATGAGACAGAAGAAGTCAGAGGAGCCACACTTGGGTGCCTGGTACAAAAAGGGATACACAGCACAAAAAGAAAAACACTGCTCCTAATAGACTGATTTCTTTTTGTTATCAACAATATTTTACTTCTAGCTGAAAATCAGAGCAATAAGAGCTTGAAAGAATCCTTGCTAGCTCTGTTTATTTATTTAAACCAATTCTTGTAGCCCTTCTTCTCTCTAAATAACACTGAGGTCAAGAGTTTACCAGAGCACATTGTCCAGAGTTCAACTTTTCGGCAAGTGGTTCACTACAGGTCTAATGAAAAGCAATGCTCAATTTGGGAGCTTCCTCTGTGTGCATCTCTCTCTCTCTCTTCAAGGGAACTGTTTACTGTGTGTGCATGCACACCCGCGTACACACACACACACACACACACACACTGCAATTCACCTCTCTGCAATTGTCATGGCAGTCATTCTATTACTGATATTATTACCCCCTGAAGATGGTTCATGGACAACCCTATCCCCTGCTAGGCTGTCCCAGTTTTATAAACTGCAAATCTGGTCAGCTTACTCTACGAGGAAAAAAAATAAAGCTGTTTAAAAAGGACAGCTGCTGCTACAATGCTGCATTAATGCAGACACAGCAGAATGAAGGCACTGTCTCTGTTTTACTGTGGGTAATTCTTCCCCCCCTCTAATGACACCACCACCAGCGAGTTAATGGGAGCCCTGCTATGGTCTTTATTGAGCAGCAAAACGGAGCCCAGCAGCAATTGTTGCACAGCTCCCTCAACAAGCACAAGCCAGGCTGGGAAGCACAGTCACATACCTCCGTGCCCCAACTTCCCTCTCAAGCAGGACTGTTTCAAGAAAGCATTTTGAATTTAGAAAGCACTTCTGCTTGTCCTAAGCAGAATTAAAGATAAGCATAGCCTCACAAGCTCTCCTGAACAGAGCTGGATTTAAGCACACACTCAAGTACTTCCTTGAACTGAAACTCAAAACAACAGGAGAGAGATAAATGCAAGACAAAGTTTCAATTGAAGTATTATTTCTTCTCCGGAGCTATGTGATTCAACACAGCTTGGTAGTAAACAAAGAAAGAGTAGCTTACAATGCATTTTCAAAGAGGAACGATATAGCAGGAACTTTGTTCAAAGCACTGATGTTGTATGAACATGGGTCTTCGCATATAAAAGCATTTCTGTGCGTATTCAAAAGCAAAAAAAGCCCACACCTTGCTGAGGTGCTCACTTTTGACATAGGACAACCCCCTCCGCACTCCCTGGCATGGAGCACAGATACTCCCCTTGCTCCACACGCAGAGGCGGACTCGCATGTTTAGGAACTACACACGTTTTCCATCCTGGTGTCATCTAAGCCCATTTTACATTTCCATCAGACAGGCAAAATTGAAATGAGAGGCAGGTCAGGAGAAAGCACAAACATTTAAAAAACCCTCTAACACATGGGGAAAAAGCTTGCCAGCCACCTTTTAAATGGCCAGTTTGTATAAACCACCCCCACCACCTCCCTGCACCTCCCCCAGGTAATTTTCCCTAGTCTTTTCTGGTTTTAAGTTCCTTAAATTTAGTTTGCTTCATTTTTAATAAAGTCAAATAAATTTTATTGATCCTGAAACAAATCTTTTCCACATTTTGTAGATTGTGATTAGCCACCTAAAACATGCTGCATGGCTCCTCTTCCCTGACTGTATCAGCAAAACTCTATAGACAGGATGAGGGTATTCAAAAGCCAGTAAAAATTGAAATCTTTAAAGGAGAAGAAACAGATAAGGGATAAGGGAATTTCAGAAAAACTCCTTTTAAAACCAGTCTCAGCTGAGTCACTGTAAGGTAGAGACTGTCATTTTGATATATGCTTGCATTTTGCTTAGAACAAAGGGACAGAGGTCTCTAGTTGCTACAACACTACAAACAATAAACTTCAACATTCTTTAAAAACAAAACAAAAATCTCACACCACAGCGAAGACCACATGCCGCTGCCACAGGATCGGCTAGATAGAAGTTTACATTTAATTTCTTCCAGTTAACAAAAGAAAAAAAGTATGCTGGGCTCATAATCAGATTCCATGTCAACCTTCCAGATTCCATTTCTTTTCTGAAAATTTTGTTCCGGTTTTCCAAATCGGTGTCCCACCGCATGAAACATATACCAGTGCTAGTGCACAGCCGGCATGGGAGTTAACAATTCACTACACTTCAGTAACTGATCAAGTAAAATTCAAGTTCATGTTTACAGATAATGATTACAAGAGAGAGGAATAATGAAAAAAAAAATTTTTTTTAATGACAAATGTTTGGTTGTAGTTGAAGCTACAGGAAACCCTGAGTCTTCAGGGTATAAATTTCCTCTACAGTTATCATTTTAAGATGATAACTTAAGAGCACAGCTCTATTGACGTTCTTATCTACTACCTTCCACTGACGTGGGATTTAAATGTCAAGACCAGAACATTGATACCAAATACCCTTCTAAAATGAAATGTCCATACTTAAAGTGAGTTAAATATTCTGTTTCAGAAAATATTATTCAAGATCAATTTCAGCAAACTAGCTAAATGAAGAGGCTTAGACTTGTGGTCAAATTCAGCTCATCATCCAAATGACTTGCTGCTTCTCTGAAAATATATCTGAACCAACAGGGACTGAAAATGAGCGTGCAAATCTCAGCAGTCCAGTTTCCCTCCAAGATATCAGGCTCTTCTGCTTCCAGTCATAGCTATAAAACCTAAGAGAATATGCTTTCTCATTTCATCACTGGTAAGGCACTAGCAGTGAAAAGATACACAAGAACTGTACAGAACTTACAGGAAAAAGTTTGGTTTTATCTAAAAATATAGGTAGCTAGCAGTGAGTGGCAGATGGTTTAATTTCATAGCATAGCTACTTTTAAATATTTTGCTTATGGATATTTAAAATGGTGCTACTACACTCTTACAGTAGATACTCATTATAAGCCAGGGGGAGGGGGGAGGAAGGGGAAAGGACTGACCATGATAATAATTTGTGACCTTAGGGAAGCCCAGGTGTGGAAAAGATAACACACACACACACACAATTTGCCAGTCTTTTCAAGGGAACACATCTGTGTTGCATCAGCTATATCTACACCAGTCTATGAAATACCTGGTAAAGGTGAGAGAGAGCAACATTCACGACCATCTATTGTAATTCTTTCAGCATACTGCAAATTCCAGAATGCTAATTTTAGTTGATGTGCAGAACTTATCACCTATCTGGTGGGGTTAATTTTAGGATTTACATACAACTATTACATTCTGTAAATGCTCAACAGTGCAAATACTCAGCAACTGCCTTTCCAAGTGTTCCCTGCTGGTAAAAGGTTTTGATCTCAACCTGCTGAAACGTTGAGCCTAGTATCCACTCATTTACGCCAGGGTAGACTAGTGGCAAGTCAATGGAGTTAAACTGGAGAAGAAAAGGTGCAAAAGTAGAATTAGATTACGATATTCACATTTTAATGATCAGGGTAATGAGACTTGAAAGGCACTGGAGTAAAGTCAAGCAAAAATGCTGTTACTTGGTGAAATTAATATTTATAAAATAAACTGCAAATGTAGTTAAGAACATTGACTTTGTTTCTCTAAACTGTAATATGAGTTGCTTAACCATTCTTAGTTGCTCTCTGTGTTATTCTTTATATGTTTTTGACACAATGTGACACTAAACTAAGCTGATATTTTTCAGGTATTTTTGAACAGGCTTCCCAAGTTGTAAAAAGTAAATAAATAGTTGTACATAATGAGGAATTTTAGTTATTTAGTTTAGTAGAGGATCTAGGAGATATTTCACTGAGACTAGCATATTATTCTTAAAGTGTGCCACTCAGTCTGATTAACCCTAATACGCATGGTTTGATTTGCCAAGTTCAAATATGAAGTGTCAGCTCCTAAATAAGCAGCACACTCCTTTCGCTAGGACAGATAAATAGCTACTGAGATGAACTTTTAGTCAAGTGATGGACCTAATGGAGGAAGTTCACTGTCTGCTGGATCTGGGTTACTATTCATTAGACATGTCTTACTTCTTATCTGTGAACTTGCTGCAAGACAAGACTTCATTTAACATGTAGGCAGAACAACTAATTAGTGGCTTTTTTTCCTCCAACTAATACAATTCCCTTCTAGTTGCACCATAAAGAAGATTCAGTGGAATACCACTATGAAAGCAGTGGAATTCCAGGTAGTTATGGTGACGGATTTCATTGTGAATGAGGATCAATGTCCCATACTACTTTGAATAGTAATTTCTTAATTCTTATTCAAATCCGGCCAGCAAGATAATATAACTTGAACTGAATTGTCCATGTGATCCTGATGGCATCCCATTAATGGGCTGTTCACTTAATTTATGTAATTTAAAAAAATTAAATAGTCATATTTTAAAGCCCTACTGCAGTCCTTCAGATTGAAAGTACATGTTTAAAAGTTATAGTATCCTTATAAATCAGTATGCCTGCACTTCTCAGTTTGTTGACTGAACTTTCCTGAAGTTTTACTTTATCTTCCCTCATCTTTCTCTCTCTCTTCTGCCTGTGGGAGCATTGTGAAATCCCAGCACCAAGCCACTTCATGCCCATTATGGGCCATGTTCTGTGCCACAGAAAAACTGCATTTGTAAACTCTCATTTAAGTTGGCAAATAAACCAAGGTTTTATATTTGTACAGGGAGAGCATAAAAATCCAGTTATAGGGACACTTTCACTGATGGTTGAAAGCCAAATAAATTCCGTCTGTAAGCAAAACGAACATGAAGGCAGTTATTAATAACAAAAGCTTACGGGCCGTATTCTGCAAGATGCTGAGCCTCCTTATACAAGCCAATAGGAACTCAAGGTGATCAGCACCTCCTGTGAAGTACCTGGCACTTTTTGCAACTGTGTCCTAAAAGGCTCATTGCAAATATTTCCCTGGGCAGCCAGGTGAATTGCTCTGCAGAAGGCCCAGCCAGGAGAGGGCGCGCCTCTGGGAAAAGAAGGGCCCCATCTATCTAGGGCTATTTATAAAGCTTGCACTAAACATTTAGAGCCAAGCCCTGACTTGGCTAAGTGTCAAGGACCACACTGAAAAAACCCTATACCCTCATTAAGAAAATGCATGAAGCACTGATTTCTATTTTTGGCCACAGCTGTAATCATCGCCAGGGTTACAGCTGCTTTATTGTGGTTTCTCAAGAATTTCCTTGATAAAAAAGGACAACAGAATTAGCTGAGCCTTTTGGAAATAGTCACACTGTCCAGCTGTAAAACAATGTCAAGTAGCTGGCAAAAAAACAAAACAAAACTCACAATACAACAGTAGCTACGTATCTACTAACCGTAACACATTTGCCCTCTGAAGTTCTTTATTTAGAACTGGGGAGAGGGAGGGGTGGGAAGATGGAGGCTTGGGAAAATGAATTCATATAAAGTGGCTGCCCAAAACTATACAGAAACATTTTGGTGGAGGGCACATTACAATAACCTGCTAGAGAAGACACTCTGTCATAGTGAGAGCTATCACTGCCATGTGGATATATATGCTATGTGCATTTACAAGACAAGGGAGGCAGATGGAAAGAGTTCAGCACTCTTTACTTCCACAGGAAAAAGCATTAGAGAATGGTGTACTAGGAGCAAGGACTGGAAAACACAGAAATAAAATCCTCAGAGTAATTAGTCCTTCTTATTTTATGCAAAACAGTTAAAATCTGTGTCATTTGCTGGGAGAAGGCAGCTAAGGTACAAGACTTAGAGTCAAGAGGACAGGATTTAATCAAAGACTGCCTGAGAGCTTTGGAGAAGTAAGCCTGGGCTTTTCCTAAAAGATGCTTACTCCCCCTCACTTCTGCAGGAATCAAAGATGCTCAAAGGTTTTTACCTGCTGGAAAGATGAAGAGAGGGGAGCTTTTATCTGTGCACATACAAGCCCACCTCACATCTGTAAGAAGGGAAGGATAATCCATGCACTAGTACATCCCTGGAGTTCGAGAACATTAAATTAAATTCTTAGTGTAAATACAATGAAATGTCCAGACAAGGACATTACATTACATTGCATATTGCTTTCATAGAGTTCATATTTTTATACTACTCTTCCTGCATTTTTTGATCAGGAAATTTCCTGCCTCTCCCTCAGTTTAAATTTAGAAATGCTGACAAATATGCTGACAGATAAAGGACCTGGCTACATGGAAAACTTGCGGAGAAGTGTTATTTCTTGTTACCTATCTTTGCAGGCAAATCTCACAAAAAACATGGAAGAAAACTTATGTCACTAATGGAGAAAGTGCAGTAAGGTAGCTCAGCATGTACTATCTACTAATTCTACATGAAGGGAGCCAACATCTGGTTAACTTCAGAGTAAATTTCCATGTAAAAATTTAATACTCCTTAAGAAGTCAAATCCTCTCTGACGTCAGTACTCTTCATAGGTACAGTGAAGTGAGAAAGGTTACCATTGTATATAATCACAGTAATCAACCCCAGAATTATTTTGCCCTTTATCCTTGCATTTCCGCCTACTTGTTTGACTTACCTATACTGTGTCAGTTGTTACGCTGAACACCATGAAGGGCAGGAAACACCTTTTGCTACAGAGCAAGTGATACAATCAAGACCCTAGCCAGGTTAGCTACTATGCCCCTGGCAGTACAAATGTTAAATAATAAAAGTGTTCTCTTAGAACAAGCGATAGTTTAAAATCAGTATAAAAAAAGCACAGACACGTGTGCATGCACACACACCCCACATGCACCCCACACAGAAACAGTGGTTTCATTTGTCATGTGCAAGTAGAGAAAACAGGGCACTCAGCTGGAACCCAGAAGACATGAATTATGGGTAGTATTTTCAAAATTGTCTGAGGTCTAGATAATTAAATTAACTCAGGCATAGCTCACTCAACATCGTGGTGCCTGAATTTCTTTTAAACATGACTTCAAGGTCAATGTTGAACAATACCCAAAAACCATTAAAATCCTGGTCCTAAGCATTTCAAAAAACAAAATCCCATTTTTGGGGGATGGCAAACATCTCTGAATGCCTAAAATGCCAAAGTTAGGTACGTAGACCTATTGACTATATAGTCTCTGTGTTATCAGTGAAGGAAGATGAGCACTTCCTGAGGGTCATTTGAAACACATTAGGCTTGACTCCTGGAGGGACCTATTTCAATACATCAACTACAGAAGGAGACTTAGAATACTCAACCCACAAGTCTCTTTTCTTCATGAGTATACTTCTCAGAGAAGCCATGAATACTCTCCTCAGAGCCAAAGACAGAACTAGCAAGGTCCAGGATCTGGACCTATCTGCAGACTTCAGTAAGCCCCAAATAAAGCCCTTAGAAGCCAAGGTCCATCATTTTTATTAGGGTTCAGGCTCTTCATGCAGCAAAGCTCTTAAGAAAATTTTAGTCTCCACTCCAAGCTCTTTCACCAATTTTGTGTGCTTGGCAAACTGCTTTGTTCTGCATATCCAATGCCCTTGCCTGTTGGTCTTTTATTTTTGGTTTATAAATTCCCTAGCTTGGAGACTTTTTGCATAAACTGTTTACCTCCTACCTTGCAGAAGTCAGCTTGTGCTTGCCTCTTTCAATTTAAGATTATCATCCTCAATGAAATGGCTTTGAAATAAGAATGCAATGCCACACTTGGCTCTATCATTGTCACAGAGCTGGTGTACTGCTGGCTGCAGGCTTTAATTTTCCTCAGTTAAGAAGTGCAGTATGCGCACACACTCTCACACACAAATGTATATAAAAGATCACTTCTATCTTTGGATTCTGCAGAAGTGTTCTTCACAGAGTTCCTAGTAACCAAGTTAACTCTTTCCCCAGAAAGAATATCCAGCATCCCAAACATCAAGTGAGTGAATGGAAAGCCAGAAATAGAGCCTTGTAGATCAATAGATTTGACTGAGAAAGCGTTGCATTCTCAGGGGTAGAGATCATTCTGTTTCTAAGTGGATCAGAGATATGATCCTTGGCCACTGTGAATGGAATGGAAACTGGATGCCATCAGAGGGAGATACAAGTGCTAATGTGGTGAGGTAATGTGGTAAGGAATAGAACAGTGGAAGGAATGTAATGCTGCCCTAAAGAATCTTAAAATAAGTTCAATCTTGTATTCTAATATGAGGAGAAGAAGAGAGAAAAAAAAAAACACCCAGCATTTTCACATGAGAATCATTTCTGAAAGGAGGAAAGGTGTCACCTGTAGTTTTCTTGCTGATCAGCTTAAGTTACATTCAGTGTTCAGAATATATCCTCCACAAATTTCCATATAAGTATAATGAGTAAGTGACTGCCAATCTCTTGCCAATTTGGGGGTCAAAATGCGAGCTCCTCATACTGAGAGATCTCCAGTGGAGATGGCTCAGATGCACACGCTGACCAGACAGCCAAGGAAGGTTGAACAGACATGTCTGACCATTGTGCCCAGGAACTGCTGCTTGCAGAAGGTCATTATGTGTCAAGCACACCATATGAGCCTTCTCTTTTGAATGGTGCCTCACTACACTATCAATCAAGACCCATGARGTAGCTTGCAACTGGCAACTCACTACCAACCTGCCACAGACCTTGCCAGGGCCACAACCCTGAGAAAGAAAAGTATAGCTGAAAAATGATGGATTATTTCTGCTGAAGCACAAACTAAACTCAGCCCCAAACTGATGACACTTTTACAAGTAAATCTCATAAGAAAGGTTGTTCCTCTATAGCTTCTGCACAGATAGTATCAGGAGCCCACGTCTGGTTTGAATGATATCAGTGGTAAGTTTTGCTTTCTTCTCCGATGAGACTGGGGTTAGCTTGAAAAATATAATGAGTATATCTGAGACATGGCTACTTCTGTAGAGTTCTAATCGCATTTGTTGCCTCCACTCTAAAGTCAAGATGCCACTGTTTCGTTTATTCCAGGAAGGTCATTGCCTTTTGTTTCTTCTACATGAAAGATAATATAGCTCTATGCACAATGGGTAATAACATTTCTCAATAATTTCAATTGTTGTCAGGAATGCAGAGGATAGGATAAAGCACAACTCCAAACCTACCTCAGGTTCACATTTCATGGGCTAGAGGCAGGAAACGCGAATAGAGTATTCACATTGCTGCATTTTGTTTGGAACTGTGTACTGCTATGCTTGTCAATTATGACTTTCCTATTTTTTTCTTGTTCAAAATTACAGGGTATTCCTTACCCATTCTGCAGGTTAAAAATGCCATAGCGGAGTCAGAGCCTGCTGGTAGGTAATCAAACCCCAAAGCATAGTAGGTAACACACAACACTGCTGCTCTTCTGCTGTATGCTGTCCCAGCAAAGAAGTTAAGGATTGGAAGTCCAAGTGGAGAGGGAATCTGATTAGACTGTCAACATACAGGTTGGATTGTTGATGGTTATTTGGTACCTAGTCCAAGGGCTAACCATGGATACAGAATTATGCTTTACATCTTTACAAGCATTACATTAGTATTTAAGAGAAAAAAGAAAGAGAAAAAAGAAAGAGAAAAAAGAAAGAGAAAAAAGAAAAAAGAAAAAAGAAAAAAGAAAAAAGAAAAAAGAAAAAAGAAAGAAAAAAGAAAAAAGAAAAAAGAAAAAAGAAAAAAGAAAAAAGAAAAAAGAAAAAAGAAAAAAGAAAAAAGAAAAAAGAAAAAAGAAAACCTTATTAGGCACAATTCTCACTGAGTGATATCTACTTGGCACAGAGGAGACTGGGTCATGTCAAGGAGATGGCAATGCACCACCCTCACGGCCAACCCTGATTTCTCTGTATCAGCACTTCTAAATTCTGCTGCTATTCTACCAATTGCAGGCCTTGGGCAAACAGAGATTGCGGAAGTAAAATGAAGCTCTGCCATGTCATCTCCCTGCCTCACGCACCTCCTCAGCAGAAGCACAAAGGCCGAGGTGCAGGTGGAGAATTAAAAATAAACACAAGAAAAAAAATCTCATTGCTCCTCCCAAAGGAGCTCCTCTTTTACAGGGAAAACCTTTGCCAGGACTTTGCAATCAGATGATAGCACCACCACCCCCCCACCCCCCCCCGCACTGTTCAAGCACTGTCAAGGTGCATTATACTCAGAAGATAATCCAGCCCTTGAACTCCCAGGGTACTGTTTTTAAATACCTCTGATGATATCCAACTGCATCATATCTGGGTATGCCTCAAACATCTAGCATCACATTTGGTTATGTCTACAAAAACACCAGCTAGAAAGAAAGAGATAATGAAGAATGATTTCAGACTTTTATTTGAGCAAAAGCTAAACATATGGATGCTGGCACCAAAAGTATGGAATCTGTGATAAAACATATGGATATCCATATGGAAAAAAAGGCTTCTTGGCCAGAAATTCTGCTCTTGCATTTTTATCCTGTATGCACAGTGCACCCCTTTCCCTCTGCAGTACAACGCTGCCTGCCGATGGATTAGAACGTTATAAATTCACATGCAAATTTCACAAAAYGCTCTACTGTTATCAACTTTATTAGATTTACGAATACAGTCCCACTTATATTTTTTTATTCTCTTAATCCCTTTCATCACTTAATAGCTCAGAAAGTAATGGATTTCGGTAAAAAGGAGAGACTTATTACAATCAATCCTGTTGCTCTATCTCTGCTCAACGCTCAACTAATGAAACTTATTTTTCTTCAGGACCTCAACAGGAAATCCTTTCCTAAGGAAAAAATAATAACGTTTAATATGCCGCTGACTTTTAATACTGCAATTGTATTATTTCTCTCCTTTGGGTGTCCATCCAGAGGTTTGTAAAAGCTATTAATCATACTTTATTCACCAAATTCTAGCTTATAGTCAAACAAGAAGCTACTGAAGCTTGCTTAGTATGATATACCAACTCACAGTTCAAACAAAAGAGACCCTCATGCTAACTTTTAACTCTGAACAGAGGGAGTCTTTTTCCTTTTAAGGAGTGAGGGTGACAAGGCCAGAAAGAGCCTCTTTATCATAAATTTCATATGTTAAATAGTCCCCCTGCTGGGCATCACAATGTCTCTATCACCTCTCCAAGTTGGACTCCTCTAAATTCTTCTTTGAGATGTATGACCTCCACAATGGTTTTTAACCTCTCAGCTCCATCATTGGACATCCTCCGAATAAAGAGGCAGAGAATAGAAGAGCAGAGAAGTTAAAAATAATAATAATAAATAAATAAAAAGCACCCCACTTTCAACTCCATTATTAAATGATTTAGTAAAGGTAAGGAAGTATTCACAGATTCATTTGCTTAGCTAGGTCTACATTACTCCAGTCACCCACAGTCTCCAAGCTGTGATCTTGTCCACAGCATCTGGCTCCTTTGCTTGCCCTTCTCTCCATCACCTCTGGAGTTCCCCATGTCCTTGCAAGGGAAGCACCAGCTCTCACCCCTTGCATGAGGGCCTGCTCACCTGCATTACACGGGGATACCCCCTCCGCCCACAGAAGGGCAGCTAAGGRTGGAGAGAGGAAGCCCTTTCCCCTCCTGTTTTCATCCATCCCTCATCGCACAGCCAGCCCAGATGACAGAGGGCTATGGATATACTCTTTCTTTTCCTTCTTTCACTGAACCACCCACACAAGTGTGGCTGCAGTCCATAAAGCCAGGGAAGCTCAGCTTAGCATGGGACAGCTGGCAAGGAACTTGGACACTGCCTTGCAGAAGGATCATGGGACTTCTGAATGACTGAACAGTCAGGACTCTTATTAGTTTGCCTCACAGTTATATTTGGAGCATGCCTTGGCAAGAGTAGCTGAGCCAAATGACCAGGATGCTCTCTTCCAGCTGTACCTCGTGGCCACGGCAGCATTCCTGGAGTGGCAAAGCACTCCCAGCCGCTGTCTTCCCTATCAGCGTGAAGGAGGAAGCCATCAGCCGAGCCACGGCACCTCAGCAACTCCAGCAACAGTCCTTCTCCAGGCCTTCCTGGTCTTGTTCCATCCCTTGCCATGAGAGGAGAAGGCCTACAGTAGCGTAGCACAGGTTTTCACCCTAAGAGAAGCCTGCTGTATCCCCACTCCCCGCACAGTGCAGAGCAACTTTGCCCCCAGAAATCACAGCCCTTCGCAGTGCCAAACCATGGAAGGGGCTACATTCACTGCTAATACATACATGCGTAAGTACAGATATGCTCATTTCATTAAAGAAACTAGAGGAAAACTGACTCTGGTGATTTTTAAGCCAAGAATAAATCAACATTTTTACCATCTCCAGATGCCTGCCCACAGGAGAGCAAAATCTGAAAGACATGAGGGCAAGCATAAGAGTGTAACTGGCTTGACAGAAGTAAGAGAGAGACACCAAAACACTGCCCCACACAGAACTCTCTATAGTTTAAAAGCACCCAAATTAAAAAAAAAAAAAAGAACTATTAAATTGTTTATTTACTGTTGTGGTTCACTTCTGAGTGGGACTGGAAATGGAAATATCATGAGAATAGTTAAAAATATCATAGGCACCTTTTTAGAAAGGGGAGATGCCAGATATATCCTGGGAACAACAAGCAAAACTCCATCTCCATCTTCCATCCGAATAAAGTTGGAAGTACAATATGGATTTTCTACAGCCAGTTGACAGTGACAGGAATTTCAACTCCCATATCTTCTAGTTAACACCTCTTCACTGAGGCTAATTCCAGAAGCATCCATGAAGGCTGTATAACACAACCAGTTGTACAATACTTAATTGGGAGGCAGTTCTTCCTGTCCTGAATTGATTATTTATGTTCTTAAACACCAGAATGACTTCCTTCTTATCATAGTCATTATAGTTACTGTTAAATACWTTTTTTTACTCATGTGGCTAAAATATGCTTTTTGTTACTAAAGATCAAAGAAGGAGAGTAAAGAAAGCAATGGCTTTGTGTGTGGATATATATACTGTAAAGCTTGAACCTACAAATATCTCACATGGTTAATTTTACTCACACAAGCAGTCTGCTTGCATGAACAAAGTTACTCACGTGCAGAAGTGTTTGCAAGACTGAGCCCTAAATCCATTAAATTAATGGTGAAAATTTATAAAATATATAATTGATGAACAAGTGAATTAGGATTCTGCTCAAAAGTAGGTGAAAAAGGATTATCACTCAGGCAAGCGCACTCTCTCTCTCTCTCCAGTGACTGTTCCTGATTGATAGATTTGTATAAGGCTGAGTTTCTGATTAGTTCTGAGATATGAATGCTTCAAAATGTAGGAATGGAAAGAAAAAAAACCCAAGACTTTCTGAAAATGAAATGCAATACCCAATTCAATTAAAAGAAAATGCTATGATCTGGAATCGAACCAAGACTTTGGGATAATGTTATTTATTCCATGCCAAGATTAGTAGATGTTTTCCAAAATGCCAGTTTACTTGGGTTTTATGGAAAAATTGACCTTTTCACCCAGAACAGAGGATGCTAATTTCATTAAAGTTGTTAGAGGTTTTCTCAGAGTGTATCCGTGCCAATTCTAGTATTTCATTCCTCTATTTTCATCTATATTCCACTTGCATGGAAGTTGCCTGACAAAGCTATAACGATGGTGTTATGTTTCCTGTTCTTGCTGTACCCATTGCCAATGCATTTCATTATTCAGACTGAGAACATTGTGGAGACTTGAAAGAGTAAGTGCTGTCCATTCAAAGTAGTCCTTCCCCTAAAGGCCCACTGCTGTAAACCCTTGGGTCAGGTAATCTGCACTGTTAGCATCCCAGAAGAGCGTGAATCAACTAGACTGACACAATGTGAGCCCAGCCTGTCAATTCATATGGCAGCTTGAGCTCATCATCTATATTTACAGAGTTCCTCAATCAAACTCCTGTGCTCTGTAAACTATGTTTATTACCCTTAGAGTATGGGTCTGATATGGTTTTAGTTTGCTCTCCTTATAGTAGAAGGAGACAGAGATCTATGCTTGATAGCTATTTTCTCCCTTAATTCTGTCTTTTAAGAAGAAGGGAGCAGTTATTACTTGCCAAACCAGCACATGTTCACAGAGAGAGTGCGGTCAAGTGGTCAGGAGCAGAGCTGATGTTAATTAGCAATGAAATGAGGAATGAACCAGCATTAGCCCTGAGACTAATCAATGGGAAAATCACTCCAAGCAGGCAGCTTAATGAAGTACTATACAGCTGTTTATTTTTAGTCTGTTTTAGCCTGACAACAAAAATCCCTATTAATAAAAAAAAAAACCACTATCACTTTCTAAAATGTATTTACTTTTAAAGCCTTGCTATAGCTCTGATTTGTTTGGCTTTTTTATTACATTTGTCTATACCTTTCCCTAGCAATTAAAGGCCTGACTAGAAAAATTAAGGCAGGTCAAAAAAGCCTGTACCTATCACTAGCACATGTTTGTCATTAACCATAATCTACCACCTTGCAGAAGGCTCATTCAAGGCCCTTCACACAACTTAGCTCTGTGCCCTTCGACAGCAGCAGCTTGAAGGCAGCGTATCATGGCCATGAATCTGGAGCACGCTCTTGTGATCAGTCCTCCCAGGGACAGGCCAGCAAAGGGAGCAGCAGGCAAAAGTGAATCAAGTGAACAGGAGATTAGGACATGATTTGGGTTAGGCAGTCTCAGTTCCCCACCTTGCCACACAGTTCCTCTGGGAACCTGGATAAAGGCACCAGAGTTAAGTGCCAAAATATCTGGGCTTTATTCTCTGTATGTCTTGATTCTTCACACGCATCACAGATACGGTAATGCTTCCCAAACATTGGTATTGGAAGGCCGTAAGACGGCCACACTACCTGCCATGCAAGTTCCCAACCAGGACAGCTGGAGACAAGTGGCCACCTCTGCCAGGTTCTCTTTCAGGCATCCACGCCACATCGTGCTGCACACTGCACGGGATGACTTTAGGCTCTGCCACAAGCCTCCTCCCACCTGCACAAGGATTTTCTGCTATGCATCCTGTCCTCAGCCCCTCTCTGCCACAAACACTTCTTGATCCTGCCGTATTCCCATACGGGACATTGCTTGGTACTCGCGGCAAAAGGGGAAGAGGGCTCTGAGCCAGCCATGCAGGTTATCARCCTCTCCCTCTACTTGCCAGCCCCTCTGTGCCCGTACCTGGCAACACGCTCCCGGCTAGGGAGGCACCACTCACCTGCATCCTGGCACGGAGGACACCCTCTCCCTCCCAGAGCCTCTGGATCCAGGACACACAGCAGTGCCTTGCAGACTCCCATCATTTCCCTTGTATCTCAACTCAATACCAAGTACCTTCTTCAAGGAAAAAAAAAACCACAGCATTTTCCAGCAGTGAGGGATGTAACACAAGGTGCAGAGTAGGGGATCGTCCTCCCGAGCTTGAATGTGGTGAGAGGTGCTGGTAGAAGAGGCTAGAGAAGAAATTTAGGAGCTAAAGTCTTTCCGTACGACACCGCACCAGAAGATGACACAAAGGACTAAACAAGCGCTGCCTTTCTTCCTGGCCATAGCCACAAAACCAAGTTTTCTGCTCACTGCCTTGCTCGCTCGCAGAGGCGAGGGGCAGCGAGCAGCCACGCAGCCAAGCCTCTCACAGCCAGTTCCCAGGAGCGCATGAGCCTCCCGCTCCAGTGCCCTCTGCTCACTGAGCCCCCACCCAAAAACTTCCCAAGGCTCCACTTCACATTGGGACTGCGACAGCCTCATGGGGAGGCACAACCCAAAGGCAAAGCAAAAGGGCCAGTCAGAGAGTACTCGGCTGTGATTTTTACTCGAGATTAAAAGCAGGAGTCAACACCAGCAGTAACAAGATTTGGCCAGGACCTGACTTCAGAAGAACTATATGGCAACGCTTCTTAGGAGGAGAGTTCCCATCTGCCACAGTAGAAATAGACACAAGTAAAAGGTTGGCTGAAACCTGCTTTTAGAGGAATTTTTTTACTCAGCATATTAAACAATTCATTACTTGTTTGGTCAAAGTCCTTTCATATCCTAAAAGAAGCTTAATTTGAGGAGAGGAATTTCTTAATCTGTCTTGTATAATCAAAACACACCTCTGAAACTGTGTTAAGAAAAAAAAAAGAAAGAAAAGAAACACACACCACACGCGGGTACATTCTCTGAGCAAAATGCATATACTTGTCTTCAGGGATTTTCTTGTCTGCTGCTTGTGCTTGTACGTTTCAATAAACAACATACTGTGACCCTTCAGGAGAGCACTGCTATGCTGTACCCAGCGAGAGCAGAACCAGCCACGAGAACCTCTCCTACCCAGAAAAATAAGAAATCCTTAAACTGATATTATCAGCCCCTCTATGACAGAGACAATTTTGAAGTCAAATTCACCTCCTGAAGATGGAGACATTACAGTAAATGTATTCATTAGATCTCAAGTGACAAGCCTTAATTAAAATGTACTGTGTTTGCTAAGCAGGAACCAGAATTGAAGACACTCAAGTACAGTAAATATATCTTTTGTACTGAGCAGAGCAAGACAACAGACAATAGCTTTCATTTAACACTCACAACATGAAAAATACTCAAATATGAATACTATACATATTTTCAAGAACATAAGATGTTCACCACCACATGATATGGGGTTCATATATACAGTAATATAAATTCAGACAGACACGTCTGCATTCTTAAAGGTGAATTATGTTCCTTAAAGACTCAATTGTATATATAAGCACCAAGTTTTACCAGTTTTTCTTCTTCAGGCATTAATTCAGTGATACACCAAAGTAAGTATTACTAATGCTTCTCACTTCAATATCTCCATTCATGCAGAGATCACAATACTCTTCACAAACTTCAGTTAAACAAACTGCCTTGTGAGACAGGTAATGGATATAAAATAACTGACTACTAAAATGCGGCCATGTATCTATGAGGTAGACGTAGATCATACCTGTTTAACAGTACACAATTATAAATTTCTCAGGCACACACGAACCCAGTAGACAAAAAGGTCTTTCTTTAATGAAGTACGCATTAAAACTTAAGTCTTCCTATGAAAGCAAGGGCTGACTGAACAGATCCACCATTCTTGCAGTTGATTACAATTTATTTATGATGACTTGCAAAGGAAGTGAGGGGGATTATCAGGAGTACCTACTTGCAAGACTGGATTCCATCCAACTGAAAAAGTTTGATGATTTTCACAGTTTCTGTTTATTTATTTATTTTTGAAAAGCCACAGTGAAACAATTATTTTTTTAAAGAGCACAGACCTGAAAAACACCACCACCAGCCAGGTAATCTCCTTTATAGGCTGATTTGATAGCTCATGGAAATCTAAACAAAGGCACAATGCTATGCAACCACAACAGCTGGGTCGGAAATTGCTGCAGATTGTTAGGAGGAGCTGCAAACTAGAGATAGGCAATGAAAAGGTTAGAAATGATAGTGTTTTGACTTCCGTTCCCTTCTCAATTTGTATGCCGTTTTTTTGTTGAAAAAAAAAAAAAAAAGACAAATTACTCCAAAGACCATATTCTTTAAATCGTTGAAGCAAAACATGTTTATTTGATTTGTTTGTATGCCTATTACAAAAATGCTACTTTGGGATTCTAGGAACCCAGTCTGTCAATTTTTCAGCTTCTGCACTTTCATGGTTGCTTAGAGCTGTTTAATGCAAATACACTTCCAATAAGAGATTTCATGCCCCTAAATTACACCCAGTTAAGGGCGAATGAAAATGTAAGGTAAATAACTATAATCAGCCATATTATCTTTCTCTTGGCACCTCTCACTTTACAGGCATATTTAAAGGCATCTCTGGGGTCCTATCCTTTTTAACAAGCGGCAGCCTATTTCCTGGAATATTACTTATGATGCTGTGCTGTGAACATTACACAGGTTAAAATGTTACCTAGAGACCTAGAAAGAATTGCATCTGTTGCACAGCCATGCTTGTTGCCATGTTTAGGAACATCTGAAAAGATGAAAGAAAATTTTCAACTACAGGATGAAAGAGAGACTAAGACAACTTAAGTCAAGCTTTCACATCCGATTCTGTTGATCAACACTGTTGGTGTACAGCAATTCAAGACAAGAAAAGTGAGACTGCACGCTTCTGGTATTCACTCAGGATGGGCTCACTCATCTACTCTACAACCAGTAAAAAAAGTAGAGGAACTTAAAAGTGTTTCAGCTCTGCTACTATTATTATTAAACTAATAGAACTATGCTTGAGCAAGAAAGGTAATCTGAGCATAGCTATTAACAGCCTTACAGTCCCATGCTATCTCCAAGTAAAAAGTGATAAGCAATAATCACAGAGTAGTCAATCACTCACTTGGCAAGAAAAACAGAATTAGCATCTTCAGAAGGAAATATATCTTGAAGTCCTTCAGAATACACTTTGTCATTTCAAGTAAATTTGAATGGTGTGTAATTGTTTTGGTTTGTTTTACTGGAAGATGACTTCAGGCTTTTACAAATAAATACTCTTCTGCTTTAACTAAAAGTGGCCTAGCACTGACTGAATTAAACCATGAGAATTCTGTGAGATAATAAATTCCTTTAAACTTACCATAGATTAGTTTAGCTTTTGTCTAACAGAGGTAACTCCTTATCTCTAACAGACATGCCATGCCACCATACCTCTATTTACCAACTTTTATTATCAAAATTATTTTTACGTAACTAGTTTGCAGATCTACTTATGCTGAAGTTCCATTTTCTCCTAAGCAGCAGTTGCTCCACAAATCAGATTTCTTGCAGTCATTTGTCTTTTGTGGATCAGTTTGAGACCAATTTATCCCTATATAGAGCAAGAGCACATGGCCTAACTTGACAATTTAAGTGATCCGTATAGAAATAAGTCATGCTAGACCCTGTATAGTGATGAATTTCATCCCACATGGTTAAAGAAAGTGAAAACAAATGCATAGACCCTCATTTATGTTCTGCTACTGACATGCAAGGTAACCTTTGAAAAGTCACAAGCTGAGCCTCACTTCTCCATCCATAAATGGCTGCAGTAACAACTTCACAGGGCGAAGTCCACTGTTCATAATTCTCAAATGAGAAGTGCTGAAGAAGAACTAGCTTAAATAAGGGACTGTCTTGGTTGGAGTGCATTGGGCTGCTAAATATGCCAGTCCCTAGGTCAGGTCTTTCAATATTACCATAGTGTTTCTGCTGTCACAGTGAAACAATATGATAGCCTCTGATATCTCATCAGCTCACGACAACCATAAACGCCTGTTGAGTTTCTGTGAAATGCTAATTAGCACTTGTGATCACTGAGCACTGAAGGACAGAGAAATGCTTGATTTCTGTATTCTGTTAAAGGTTCAGCATGAAAGTCATTGATTTATTAATTATAAATAGTAGCTACATTTTCAGTAGAGTAGGGGTTTGGAACAAAATATGTATATATATAAATGCTACTTCTCTGAAGATCAGTAAGGTCTTTTGGGCAACCAAACACATGCAGACTTACTTATCCTACTCACTTCCAATACCTGGTTGCTGCCAAGCACCTTCTCTCACCCATTCAACTCTGCTGACACCACTCCTGGGAAACAATCTCTTTCAGATGCTGGGGATGAACATACAGCAAGTTCCTGACACAGCAGTATTTCAGAAAAATATCATAATGCAAGGGCATAGGATCAGAAATACAGGTGACAACTGTCCCAAGAGTAACACTGAGCAGAGTACACCTAAAACATCATTGAACTAAGAAAACACAAAAAAAATCCCCAAAACAACAACAACAAGCCTTCCCCTTCAATGTCTTTTAGCTATAGTCATATTAGATTCAGCTGTAAATATGACTTTCAAGTATCTGGGTTTCTGTTACACGCTCACCTAAACCTCATCTCACCACCTGACAGAATGAAGCCATACACAAGACTTTAATTTTTCTTTTTGAATTAGGAGACATTAAGCACCCAAACTCTCTCATAAGAGATCTGACGCACAGGCTATATAACCTGCACATAAGCAATGCATTCCCCCCCCACACTCAATCCAGACCTTAATGATCAAGAGAGATCAGAAAAGTGTCAAAGGAGATAAAACAAGTTATCCCTAATAATGCATCTATGTCTTCTCGCCAGAAGCAGCCGATCTAGAAGCTTCATTCCTGCACCACAGATATAAAAAGATCTCAGAGTTAGATATTAATTGTTGATTTGTCAGGGAAAATAAGTCATTGTGTACTGAGTTTCTGCTACAATCAGTGATGTGTTGAGGCCCCCAGGATAAACTTTGTAAATAAAGGAGCAGTAAGACAAGACATAATTCTATTTCAGTGTGTGTTCCAAGGTACTTTTCTTCTGTTTTCTTAAGAGTGTAAATGCCTATATTTCATGGAAATAGATCAAGAACATGAAGTTGTGGGGAGCATCATCACATTGTGCCTGACAATACCACATGGAGGACCAATTAACTTCAGTCACTTGTTTCTTCTCCTGTCCTCTCCAAGGGAAACAATGTGGCTGTGGGTCACGTGACAAAGGTGTCAATACCTAGGAAGAGGCCATCATTTGCAGTAAAGGAATTTTTTCTAATCATCTAGAGATCATGGAGATCACTCTTTACGGGCACTGCATTAGAAGAGATTTCAAGCAAGACACTTGGGAAAACTCCTAAATTGCAGGCAAGAAATGGCTGGCAGTACAATCTTGGACAGTGAAGGGCAAAGAGAGAAATCATCTGCATATTGCAGCAATTTGGCACTTGCACCAACACTGCATTTTCAGTTTGTTTAATGTCTATGAGTAACTGGAGAAAAAAAAATCATCTTTTCAGACGCTCCAAGCAAGATGCCTAGGAACAGAAATGCAGCTTCACTGCTCAGTGGGTGCGCCCTTTCTGAAGGAAAGGCAGGCATTTCTAGGGCAACTAAAAATCTGCCTTTTCACCCAATCCTTGATGAAACATAGCAGGAAGTGGTAACTTTATCCCCTCCCAGGTGGAAGTTCTCCCACTGAATTAAATGGGACAGAGATAATAAAAAAATAAGTAAGCTGTCCCTTAAAATAATGGGTGAATAATACTGATGTTAAAGAGAATGCAGCATGAATTCATGGATATTAACAGCATTTCAGCCAACTGAAAGTGTGAACTTCACTACCATAGCTAAATATAATATCAGTCCTTCCCATCTCTAAACAGTAGGGAGGTCTAGTCTGAAAAAGAAAGACCCATTTACTAACACTATATAGTCTGTGGCTAGTATCATCAAATCAGAAGAAAACAAACACACACACACACACACACACAGACACCTCCCCCCCCACACACACCTATAAGAACTTAACCATGTTATAGCCTTTGGCCGTGATTGTTCAAAACCATCTGTGACCTGGTAAAAGCGGTGTTTAAGCTGTCCCAATACAAAGAGCTACAGAAGCCTCATTTCAAACTCATTTTCAAATAAACAATTTTCAGTTTATTTCAGGTCTCTCCCCCCTCCATCTCATTTAAAACACACCACTTATTTTCCCCACTGCTTTCCTTTTGTTTCTCATTAGTTTTCTATTCCAGGTCACAAACAGCAACAGAGTCAACGTGGAAATYTGGTTGATCGAAACTGGAAAGTGTATTTTTATAACCATATTTTTTTATAGCTGAAAATTCATTGAAGAATAATGATATTTATGAAATCACAAGATATGCGGGGTTTGTCACAAATATTTTTAGCAAAATGTTTAATAAGCAGCTGTCACTGTTCCTTTAAAGAGTAACAGGGCAGCTGAGGTGAAAATCTGACACGACCAATAATAAAGTCAGCACATATCCTCCCCAGCTCCCTTTTGTAGCAGACAGGCCTCAGCTCCTTGCTAATCATAATTTGGCATTCAACGAATTGTGCATCTTTAAATTGCAAAGCACACAGTGGAGCAGGGGAAAAAAGCCTGTGCGCACACAAGCAATGCCCAAGCTTTCCCATTCTGTTCCCAGAGCTCGGACACTAAAGCTGATAAGAGCAAGCTGTGGGCTGGAAGGGCATTCTGGTATCAGCATACAAACTAGCATCCAAGCTTCCTACTTTGCTTTTTAAATTCCCACATCCAATAGTGCCACTACATGGATTGATAAGGAAAGGAGGATATCTACAGGTTTTATGCTTCTTCACAACGTGCTTTGTAGGCAGGAAGTGTGGAAGTTTCTACTACTTTCACTCATCATTCTCTTTCCTTAAAATATATCTTTAAGCACATTTTCTTTCCAGGTATGAGGGGCTTCCTCTGTACATACTTAGAAACAGTCTGACCTTCAGAGCAGAGGCTTCAAGACCACACCAGGGCTGATACTCTCTCTGTGACTCTACACTGAACTACCACTAGATGGATACTGCTCTACCAGAARAGGGATCTTTCATATAAGACATTAAATTCAGGTCCCTTGGGTCTTTGTCTGGTGGCCACCTAGATAATGGTAAAACATTTCAAGGCATTTTTTTGAAGACATGCTCCAGGGTCCCTGGCCAAATTTCAGTCTCTTCACCGAGCAGATTTCAAGGAAGCGAGAGAACTATTGTGGAGTGTGCACTGCTGCTCCTCTTGCCAACACAGTCATCATATAATCAGCATCTAGCTCATCGCTTTTCAACATGCTTTGAAGATCTCTGAGTGAGAAGAGGTTTTTTGTTTGTTTGGGTTTCCCCCCCCACCCCTTCTGCTAGTGTTTAAATGGGAAGAAAGAGAACTCCAAGTTGGACAAACAGATAAAACCAGAAGATTAGCCCTTTGTATCTTTTTCCAGCAATTTCTTTTCTAGCATGTCGGAAGGAGGCATAAGGTTTTAAAATCTGAAATATTTAGTTATCTAAAAATAGTAATAGGGAGGTATCCAATGAGCATCACTTATAGAAAGTTTTAAGAAGTAATAGGGCAAAACTAGTGTGGCCCATGCTCACATGGAACAATTTGTTTGGGATGGGCACAACTGCAGATTTTGTGCCACTAGACTGACTAGGCTGCCATGGGTCACAGGGCTGGCAGTGTGCTGATGCCTGAATGCCAGGCTGCAACTTTGAAGCAAAGTTTTTCCTCATAAGCCCAGGTGATTTCAGCTCCCCACCACTTCTGATCTGCAGGAAAAGCTGTGATGCCCACTGGACACTTCTGAACACTCCATCCTGAAGCCAAAAAAATTCTGATGTTAAAAAACAAGCAAAGTATATGCTTACAGTTCCTGAAACTGCATCAGCAGATCAGCTAATTGTGTGTTAATTAGCTATTTGCATGCGCAATTACCTGATTTGTACAAGCAGTCAAGGTGATCGTACATTTAAATTAGGCATGGATTTGCACAATTTACTCATCTGAAAATCTGCTATTCTACTTATTTTTAAACACCAGAGATCAACAGCTACAGAAGAGTCTGCTGAGTTAATGTTTGTCTTTACGGTTCATACATTTATCAAACCTAACAATCCTTTTGCATCACTTCCATACACCACTGTTGGTATGCACGTGTGGGCAAGCACTTGCATGCATGTTCACACACATGTGTAAAGAAATGTTACTATCAAATAAAATAAGAGACTTGCATTCCAATACAGACATAAATTTACTTGACTCCTGTTTTACCTTGTTATCTCTTCACTGCTGGGAGCTGCTGTGCTTGACAAAGTAAACTTGGTTTTACTTATCACAGCGAGCTCAGGAAGCTCTACAAGGAGCAGAAACCCAAACAGCTGTGATGCAAACACTGAACCTGAAGCCCTGAAGACTGCTTAATGTTTAAAATCCTCTTGCTGCCATTCTGACTGTTCAGTTAAGGTTTTTCAAACACAAATGGGTCATCGACATTTAATGTCAAGTTATACCATAGCCTTACAAACAAATATACGTTTATGTCATCAGGGGGCTGTTGAGGGATTCCAGACCAGAGCATATTGCTGTTATAAAAAACAAATTCTCCTTTTCTCCCAAGATAACACCTTTAGCCAAAGGAGGAGTAGGGACAGTACAATATGGACAGCAAATGCTCAATGGTGGAATAGTTCAACGTAATCGCAAATGTAAGCGAGTCTCCACCTGCCTGAAGTGGCAAAGCCATAAAAATTCAGATCACCAGGGAGAAAACCCACTAGTTCAGCCACAAAAACACAAGAGCTGATGAACAAAGCAACTTAACACAACACAGAAGGTTAGAAGTAGAAGGTTAAACAAGTCTCAGTATCTGAGGTCATTTAAAGAACTTCCTTAGGCAGAAGGGGAAAAGAGAAATAAAACTCTTGAAGATGGTAAAATAATCCAAATGACTAGACTTACAACAATACTAGTTTTGGGACTGGGCATTGCTATTTAACTAGTCAAAGGTCAAGATCTACAAACAGCAAAATTCTCTGCTTATATCCTGCTTATATCCTTCAGCACATATTACTAGAATGACCGTGCTGCTATTGTCTACAGCTTCTTCCCTTAACTAGAAGATGCCCCACCAGCCTTCGGCAAACCATTGGCTTTAGATGAGTACAACATAGCTCCTTCCATCTCATCTTCTCTCCACTCCTCCACAATAATCACCAAAAAGAGAATCTTTCTTTCAGTGATCCTGACCCTGAGGCAGCTGAGGCAGACCCTGTAGTGCTTCATGTACCAAGGGTTTGTGTAGCATCACAGTTGTAAAGTTTGAAAGACAGGCTATTCCTGATTTTTCGCATCAGTGCACTGTATGGTGCACATCTGCAATCCAGTAGGGAACTCTGGAGGAACATCGGGGCTTTGACAACCACCTCTGACGCAGCTGCTGGTGACTAGGGGGAACATGGGGGGGGGGCAAAGAGGACACCCTCAGTGCTGAAGCATCACACCTGAGGAACTAGACTGATTCATGACTGTTGGAAAAGAAATTCGATTCATTCTCTCATAGCTGAATGAGTACGTAAAATATTTGCTTTAAGGTAGTATCCACTAAAGACTGAGCCAAAAGAAGCATCTTCTATCTCTTTCCAATAAAGAAATTCAAAAGCTGCTTTGCAGGAGCACATTTCTCTTTAGTTCCATTACACAAAGGAGGCATGGTGAACACTCACTTATTGAGAAATTRAGTACTATAAATACATTCAAAGTAGGAGTAAAATTGCAATTCCAGATCCAAACATAATCCATCCCCTTTGAGATCTGGAGAGTTTGAAAGAGCGAGCCCCAGCTCAAGCCCAGTGTTCCCCTCTGGCACTGCTCCCCAAGCGCCTGTGTCTGAGTGCGTTTCTCTGGGAGGCCTTGGGTCAGCTCGTGCTGCAGGAGCATCTCCYGCAGCTGGAACATTCAAAGCAGGTAGCACTCCATGTTGTAAACTGCTCATGCAGCAGGACTGAGAAAAAGGCATCTCCTGGTCACCGGCTGTTACTGACTACAGGAAAATGAAAATACAGCATCTCCGCACCTGTTCACCTGATGGTGAAGGAAGGAAAAGCCATTACCGAGTGACAGGAGACGAAAAACCAAAATCCACTTCAGCAACTCATCCCAGCACTGGTGATTAATCTCACACTCCCACAGCCTGATGCACATTAACCAGATAATTAATAATTTCTTTAGGGACTCCAGCTCGGCAACTGTTTTATCAACCTGCACAGCATTAGGAGAGAGATGCTGCATTTGTGATCAAACTGCTGGAACTATGGAAATGTTCTACAGGAACAGTAAAAGCTTCAGAGCAATCTGTGAGCCCAGTTTTACAAGTAGCTGTAACATATGTGCAGAAATAAAGGCTGCTCCTTTGTCAGTGCGATCACCAGACTCAAAATCCAAGCAAGATCAGCATAATAAAAATAATTAACAGCAACAACCAACTCTCATCCTACCCCCATCTTTCCACAACAGAAGTGCTTTTCAGTATATAAATATATATATATTTTTTTTTTAAAACACATTTTGCCTGATGCCAGAACATAGCATCCCAAATCATACACTTTCACCATCTTTGGTACAGATTTTACAGATGTGTATTTTTTAATATTTAACTTTTTGAGTCAATGTATGTTTAAGTGTCACAATTTCATAAGCCAAAGGTTTTCAAGCAGTCGGGTGAGGAATATGACAACACCGAGTACGTTCTTGCTAGAAACTTTTTGCCATCTTCTGTGCACCTGCACTCCATGTTCAAGGACAGAAGTCATACAGGATCAGAAACACAACACCAGAGTGCTTGGCACCACATTCTACTAATAACCCCAGTACTTAAAAAATGGACTGCTGAGAAAAATCATGGTAAGCATCCTTTCAGATATTAAACTCTAGTGTGTTAGATACATGCCAGTATTAGGTGAATAATTAATAAATCACATTCCTGGAGAGCGACCAGTTTTTTTTTTTTTTCCTTCATCCTTGGAAAATAAGAACTAGATTCACATTTGTGCCTGAATATTTTTGTCTTATTTTCATCTTTCCAAGATGCCTAAGTGTCTTGATCAAGCCTCTCCACCACAAATACTGTGGCTTCCTAAACAAAGTCAGGATTAACAGACAACTGGCTATGGCTCATCAGAGTATCTGCCTTCCAAAAAATATTCTGCTCTTAAGACTCCAAATCTGGAAATGCACTCATGCAGAGCTCCAGAGACATCAATGCATATACGCCCATGAAAGTGCAACTGCAGGACCAGGCCCTGGAAAGGCAGAGATATGCTTACTCTAAAGCAATACATTTTCTCCAAAATATCTGTTCTAAGACTAATTTAGTACTAAAGAACACATTTTGTTTTAGTACATAGCATGACTTCATTTGTATTTTCCTTTTATATGGTGTTAATTGAAAGACATAATATCTCAATTTTTATCATCTACCCTAGTTTTTATGTGACTGTTCTCGCCGTATTATTTCAGCCCCTTCATTTTCATAGCGTCAGTTACCATTATTCCATTAAATTAAATCCTTTTACAAGCATCTTTCTATAAACATGCACTAGAGATAACATAGCCACATGGTGAGGATTCACGGACTATGGTAAGCAGATTACACCCGTCTTGATTTTCATTGTAGCTGTTGGTAGAGTATATTCTCCCGTCAAACTGCACACAGATCTCCTCATTAAAGCTACAGGGGAGAATAATTACAGAACAGTACATTACAGTTTACCAATTGGTCTTGCATACATAATGGCCTATGAAAGAAAAATAACATGCTCTGACTAGCAGCTGGGAAAAATCTTTAAATGATTATTATTATAAAATAGCCGACATTTTAAACTACCCAATAACTTGCCTCCTCTATGCAAAGTAGACAGATGCAGGTGATCAGGTCCAAAAAGGTCTTAGACTCAGTCCATAAATACAATTATTTTTCCCTTTGTAAACACTTCATTCCACAACCTTCCTGTTTCCTCCTGCTCTAAAGCAAAATCCTCTCCTCGTGAGAAATCACACTGATTGCAAAGCAAGTCTTCAAAGGAAACGGATGGTTTTCTGGATCTGCTGAGCCCTCCTGCTGAGCATTAAGCCTCAGATCCCCCCCATGTCCTCACTCCTCAGTGGGGAAGTGGTGGATCCGTAGGGCAGCCCACTGTCCTTTTCCCAGCCAGCAGGGAGAGGGACTGTGGTGACAGACAGGGACTCCACCTGAACGTGCCTCTTTCTGCCAGCCCATGGCCTCCTTGTGCAGCAGCTGGCAGGTACAGCAATCCCGTCTACACCCAAATAAAGGATACCAGGGAGACGGTCAGCCTGCAAGCACTCTTGACGCAGTGCGTAAGGATACAACCCCTCTGGTCTTTTTATCCATGATCATCTCTGTCCCAGGGCTGAAATAGCCAGGATACATTGAATTGATAGTTCTGCGAAACATCAGGAAGACTGAATTTTCACCCGAGCGTTAACAGTTCAGACAGCTGACCTGTATTTTTCTGTTAATGGATAGAGAGTGAATCCCTTCGATTTGGATATCACTTGTATTCCAAGGTCCCGTTAGTCAGAACCTCAATACAACCCGCATCCAAACCCAAGACTTTTCAGGCACCATTACCCTTTACTAGCAGCAGCATCTTTTACTCTTCACACAACAGACACAACTTAAGGGAGGGAATGCAGACACAGAAAAAGCCCGATTCTTTAGATGAAAGAAAGCCAAATTAGCTTTGTTAACTTTTTTTGCTAGCCAAGAAGCAAGACATCTTAAGCGTGTATTTGGGCCCCAGCAGGACTTCCCGATGCACTTTCCTACTTTGCTAAAGCAGGAACCAAGAGCCATGGGGCTTCAGCGACATCGCAGCRTGCCAGGCAGGTCCCGCACATGCTGGTTCTCCCAAGGCAGTTTCACACAAGTGAGAGGGACTCTTCTGTACAAGTAGCCCAACAACAGTTTCTCAGCTCTGAAGGAGAGCTCACACAAGCTGCCCTAGCAGCAGAGGGATTCTTACCATGTAAACAGGCCTAATTGCCTGTAGTGTTAAAATCACTGAAGAACAAAATTGCTCTGCCTATGAAATGGCTTTCGGTACAAGCACTGCAAACGACTTGCTGCTGCACTTTAACCAGCTGTACCTCGCAGATGAGCTGGCACGCTTCAGGCTTTCTTCCAGTCTCTATCAGTTTGTTATTTGCGCTCAGCATAACGGGTATGCACCGGTGACAGAAGCCCAGCCAACAAGCTGTCTGTAAATGCAACTTGTCAGTCCTCCTGTAGTAGCAAACAGAGCACAGCCTGCTCAGATGGGCAGCCAGTAGCCAGGCAGGTGACGCTCACAGATTAAGAGATTTTTGTTTCTCCATTAGAAAAGTCCCTGTCTGAAAGGCCGCAGGGAAAGCAAGCATCGTGTATTCATGGGTTAATTAGCTGAGGGCTAGAAGAGATCACCCAGTATGACCTTCTGCATAAACACTGGCCATTAACTTTCACCCATTTAAACACTGCTTCGAGTTCAATAACTCATGCACGTTTTAAATCAGTGAGTTTGGGCAGAGACAATTCAACTTCCTGGACTCATGGATCACTGCTTACCGTCCTCAGGAAAACAGGAGCAGAAGAGGCAGCACAAACTTTCTTTCTTTGTGCGTGCTGCAAGCGTCAAAAATTTTGTAAGCCAGTTCTCCCAGCTGAAGGGTCGCAGCGGGGCCTTTACGCTGAGAAGAGACGCCTAGCAATCCTTCTCAGGACTTGGCTCCTACTCGGACTCTCACTTACAGTGCAGTCTTGCAGTAAAGAAGTCAATGTTTTGCCACCTATTGCCACAAAAGCAGAGTTTGGCCCTGAGGGAAAAGTCTTCTTGACTTCACTAGTTCTGGACCAACACATTAATGAACTTTAACACAGCTCACATGAAAGATATAAACACCTCACAGAAACTGTGCTTTAAAAATTAAGTATTAGAGGTCTACAAAATATTTTCCTTCCACTGGCGTCCCCAACAGTACCAACCACGCATGTTCAAATCATCCATTTAAAGGTACTCGGCAACAAAGCTATCCTTAATTAAAATTCTTCTGAAAATTCTCAGGATATATTATGTTCAATGCAAACTGTCCTTACAAAATATTTTAATTACACTTTCTCATTCTTGCTAGGAAAAAAAGTCAGTCTGGGAGATAGAGAGATGACAGATACAAGACTACTACTGACCAAGACATAATAAACAGTACAAGCTAGAAACTGCCAAATTTGGACCTTGTTTTTTTCCTGGATGGAGAGGGAAGAGTGAAAAATACCAGCTTGCACAAATATATCCACCACAGGAAAAGGCATTGAAGGGAAGGAAAAGTAGTAGTATCAATTGAGAGGAGAAATCTGTCACACACATTTTTATAGATCAGGCCTCTGACTATATATCATAGAGGAGAAGCCCTGATCAAGTCACATGCCCTTTACTACAGAAGATAAGATCAAAAGGTTTCAAAGGAAACCGAGGGTGACAGTTTCTTCATTTGTATGCAGTGTGACATACCAGATCCAAACTGTTGGCTACTTTTTGAACTATTTGTCAGGGGAGAAAAACCATTATTTTCTTTTATATCTTACTTTTAAGAACCTTTAGTCATTTGGGGGTGTGCCCCCCTTCTCCATGTCCCCACTGCCTTTTTTTTATTRTTATTATTATTATTATTTTTCAGTCAGGATTCAAACATTTACCCTTGATGTAATATTCTTTGCTCACATCAGAATAGCTTCAGAAAGCCAACTGAATTGAGAGAATGAAAAGCATGGCATCACTTCAAACATGAACTTTTAGTAAAATTATATTTAAGGAACCTCCCCTGTGATTTTTTTTTTTTGACCTGCCTCTTCTTTTTTCCACTCTTTCCATGCATTTGCAATGATTCAAATTATTGACAGATRAGTGGTAGTAGTTTATGCTGAGTGATCAGCTAAATACTGCACAAACATTTATCCTTGTTTCTCAGTGCTTCTATCAAGAGAAGTGTTAAATACAATGCAAAAAATAACTGTATAAGATCACATTGCTTGCTTAGCCAATAGGCTGCATAACAATTATATTCATGTAGTAAATAAACAGGAGACTTTCCATGGCCATTTGTCTTTCACCTGACAGGTTTCAATCAAGTATTTCATGTTGTGTCTCTGCAGTCACTCTTGTTACATTTTTAAGTAAACTTACTCCAAAACATGCTCTTCTTTCAGATAAGTACCAAATTCCTTACCAAAGTTCATCTGTGCTAAAAAAGGCACTCAGTATCCATGAGCCAGCAACACATTTAAGGTTATATTCTCCAAGAAGTGTTGTGAAGCATTCAGCAGTTACAGCCACATAAGTATCTGAGACAGAGACAGCCAGACGTGGAGAAAACAAACACACACACACCATTGCCGTCTCCTAGGTAAAGGAGAAGGTACTCAAACCACGGAAAAGCGATACAATGCTCACTTCTAGCTCTGGCAGACTGCAAGAGATCAAACTKCAAAACTGGTGGGGTTTTTTTGTTTGTTTGCTTGTTTTTTTTTTCTTTCAAACTGCTATATGGATCCGTGTGTGTCCTAGAATCATGCTAATAAGTGACTCTGAATTTAAGATCTCAAGGCTGTAAGTCCCTTTCCATACAGGAGACAAGAAATCCAAAGAAACAACTCTTCCAGTAAATATTTTTCCTAAGTTATCCCAAATATTTTCAAAGCAAATTGCTTGGAACTGCATGGTTTACATATAGGAGTCTACTGAGAGTATTTATAGAGGGGTTATTGCAGTATACAGATTTAGAGTCACTTATTTAGGCAGTCTTAAAAACTTACAACAACACCTTCAGTGCATAAAGCTGCTGTCAGAAACTCCTATCAGTAAAGCTTTTTCCCCCCCCACACCATCACATGTTCTCTATCCACGTCGCCCAGATTTTCCTGCCTTCCAAGAAGGGACTTTTGTAATTTCCATTGCCAGGGAAATAGCTAAGCAGCAAGAGGAGCACAAACGGCACCTCCCTGGCAGGTTGGTTGGTTCTCCAGTCCCCTCTGGAAGGGATTCTGCTTGGGGCACTCCCCATCTCTTTCCAGAGCTGCAGCCCTTCTCCAACACAGACTCCAGTGCAAAGGAAAACAAGCATGCCCCCAGCTTCCTTACTAACATACTGAAACTCTCAGAATTAGATTTTTCCCTTGAACTTGAAGCAACACAAATGCCAGGACCAGTGTGAAGCACTCCAATACTGGTGTGACCCAGCATTTGCTCCTCCCACCTGTGCTAACGTGAAGACCATTGCCCTGGCAAGCCCTTTAAGGGGTGATTATTCTTCATAAAGTCCAGCTCTGAATTTCAAAACCAGCAGATGAAAAACTGATACAAAGCCCTCTTTTGGGCACACAGACACATACTTGTAGCTTCACACGAATTTTAAATGGCCTGAAAAGCTTGCCTGCACCCTGCCCATATGTCACTAGCTACTCATGCAGCAAGACTTCAGTTGATATGCACAGCCCCACATCCAGCTTCCATGGGAATCTTGCAGACCACCTGCATAATTTGTATTCTAATAAGTGCATTTATTCTAATAAGTACATGTCTCTGCTGCCATTTCAGGCACCTGCTAAGGATAGCACTAGTACACAGCAAGTAAACACAAAAATATAACTGTAAGAGAAATAAAAATTGAAAAAGCAAAGCAAAAAATCAGACTTTAAAGATCARTACAACTTGAAATTACTGACACATTCATATGGGATATGAAGCCAGATGGATCACAAAAGAGTATTCTCATTATCCAGCTTTTGACACCAAACTTAAATGAAAGAGAATCTTACTCTCCCCAGGCTCTCTCAACAGTCCATGACAAGAAATCAGCTTTTCCAAGAGTGCTCAAGAGTTAAAACATAGCTCAGGTGGCCCCCTGAAGTGGCTACTGACCAGCATTAAGAAAGCCTGACAGATACATGCAGCTCTTCCTACACACCCAGCCAGTTGGAGCAGATCAAAATGGATGCAAGCTCACTTAAACACACTGTGCTGTAAGCAGCAAAAATTCAGCAGCTCACTACAACTAGCCCTGCTGCAGAGACAACAACTTCCAGAAGACCAGCAGGCCAGCAGACTTTCAGGAATTGAAACTGCTTCAGCCGTTTTGGTTCAGCCTGCTACCATATGTGAATCAACACCTTCAGGCCTTTCGATTTGGTATCAACACCCAGGTGAAATTAGTTCCCCCCAAGCCCCCAGGTGCTGAGCAAATCACTGTTTTCCTCTTCCCTAGGACACAGCGCCCGCTGGGCTAAGTGGGTCCTCAGCTGCCCGGGGCGCCCGCCACCGGGGAGCAGCTGCCAAGGGAAGCTGAGCGTTGAAGACGGAAACTGAGACGGATAAGGGCTGGCAATACGGCTGGGCCCAAAAGGGGACGGGGGCTTGGAAGGCTCCTTTAGGACACTGCATTAATATTCAGTAAGGCCAGGGGGGGTTCCACCCCTGTATGGCTGCAGTGGGTTTGTTTAATCACCAGGCGATCAAGCAATTAAGAAGTATTCACCCCCCAACACACACACACAGAGTAATGCTTCAGTCATCACATAGCCCATTTGTGCTGCTCAATACTTTCTATAAGAGTAAGAATATGAGAGTATGTCCAAAGATAGCAATGAACACACAAGGTAATTATTTTTAAGCTTGCTAATCACAATCAATAGTTTCTTAGCAAAACTGATGAGCTGGAGTTGGCTCCTATTTTTAACCAATAAGATATGCAGTTGAGACTTGAATTACACCATCGGGCAACTCTCCAAACTCCTAATGACTTCCAGCCAAGAGAAGGATGGGTCCTTGGTGGGTCCTACTCCCTTCCTGAGCATGATACCAAAGTCTTTTTCACAGACTGTAAAGCCAGAAGTATATTGTAACCTCTGTGCAGCTCCGCCAAAAAAACACACATGAATTTAGCTTCATGCATCAAAAAAGTTATACAATTCTAAAAAGGCCTAAGGATATTTGTTTGATTAATTTTAAGTTTTTTACCTGTCATATAAAAGGCAAATTCCCAGTAGAACAGTACCATGTGCCTTGCAGAGGTACACAGTTAGGACAGATGAATAAAAGCAGAAGACCAATTAGAAAGCTCAGCCCCTCTCCCTGCTTTGGTAGGATTTTTCCCTAAAGTACACTTTCTCATGTTTTGCTATCCCTAAGTTTTTTAATTTCAAAAGCACTGATTTCCCATAGTTCTGTTGGGAAATTCCTCCATTTCCTGCTACTTTCAGGAAAGTATTTTTCCTCCCCTTAAGATACAGCCTGAAATTTTTCCCAACATGCAGTACTATAGAAACAATGCCCTCTAGGAAGAGGGAATATGGGATGTTTTCATCTGTTGTGTTTCTTCTATGCAGTGATGAAAAGCAACAGTTAGTATAAAGGAGCAGTACAATGCCATCAGCTGTAATCGTTGCCTCTCATAACAAATGTGAACGGGATCAGGAAACACACCCACCCTTTATTATTGGGAAAATATCAGGGATAAAAGATGCCAGCAGGGGCAAGTAATTCTTTTTATCAACTTACAGACACTAAGGTAAAAGAGAACGGTACTGGTCCTCTTCATTAACTGGATGGAATTACAGCGGTTAGGAGGTTACATAATTACACAAGCAATTAACAGTTCCTTCATTTTCCTGTTGTAATCCCTCTAGTTTCAGACATTTTCAACTTTGTTCCTATAGTCTGCTGCTGGATGAAAATGGATGAGTAATGTACACCTCCACAAGGTGTTCAGTTGGTTTGGCAGTGCTGGAGGAGGGGCTCCAGGTCAGTAACGCAAGCAAAGAAGCTCAGTGGCACCGTCTTGTTAGTGCTAGGCAGCACTTTCAGTCATCTAATATGACCAGTGTTTTACATGCTAGGAAGAGTGACGCTACTGTGCATGATGCTGGTTTTTGAAGCCTCCCCAAACATTATATGCATTGTCACTGTTTATTAAAGATAACTAATGCCCTAAGTCTTTATTTACTTCTGTTTATTGCTATTTTAGCAAGAGTCACCAGAGAACGGCTATGCTTCTGGTCCACCAGGGTTCTTTAATCACTGTTAGTAGGTAAAATCATGTGTGACAACTAATCCAAAAAGCAGATTATATTTATTTTGGCTACAGTGGCTTGCAATTCGTTAAAATCAACAAAGCCTTTTCATTAGCCCCCTGCTGATGTCCTGAAAACAGACATTTCAAGGGTCTCAAAGCACAGAGCTACACATGTRCAGCAAAGCCGGGACTGACAGACTTACCGTTGCCAGACTTACCATAAAATCTTATTAAAAAAAMCAGCAAACTTCTTATTTTCTTTCATAAGAGGGCTTAATTTATGATCCCAAATTCCAAAATCACAATCTTTGAGGCAAGACTTCTTAAATTTAAAAAAGCGTAAGTAAATCAAGCAGTACAATTACCAGTGAAATACTTGCAAATGGTTTTGTGCTGTAAAAAAAGCTGTTGTAACATTCTAAGGAGTGAGATTAGAGATTCAGCAAGTCTAAATATTAGCCTACATGCTTGCTGAGCCTCTCACATTCTGGAACCACATTTGAATAACTGAATTTCTAGTTAGCAGTGTGATCTTGCAGCTCTAATTCTCCGTGATTTCATGATCTCTGGCCATTGACTCCTGAGAGAGAGCACCACACTCCTGACTACATTCCCTCCGATCAGCAATCAAGAAAGCATATGCTAAAAATGCCAGCATGTCAAAGCAGATCCAGATGAAGTTATGTGCTGCTCCATCTCCTCAGCGACCTCCCTGCTTTTCAAACACTGTGAGCAAGTTCACAGCCAAGAATCAGCCTTACCATAACCTCCGAGGACCACTATCCACCAGAAGCAGGAAATGAATACATTAGAAGTCCAGGCAAGTGGTGAAAAAGAAAAGAGTTAAGACACTGATTCACATCAACCACTTTTTTTCCATCTCAGTATGAGTTGCCTGGGTAACATACACATTTTTGGTCACTGGTCTCACATGCCCTGTCTTGGAAAAGCGACTTAAACAACACATTCAAAACTGTGAGGAAAGCCACTCCTGACCTGCATCCTACCACACACGCATGCAGACATATTTATTTGCCAAGTTATTGCTGGACTTGAATGAGGCTCTCCGTTGTGAATTTTCCTGTCTCCTGCTGAAATGGAACTTCTTGTTTGTCCCCCAAGCGCAATTGTGAGCATTGTCAAGGCTGATTATTAGACATCACTTCACACGAGGCTTTTCCTAATATGCAGATCTCCAGCAGTTTGAAGGGAAGCCAAAAGCAGCTCTCTAGTGAGATGACTGTTCTTAAACGCACAAACTACTACTGTACTAAACTGCCCCGGAGACAAAAGGGTCAGTTCATCTACCAGAGGGCCACTGTGCAGCAGCTCTTCAGCCTGCTTCAGCTTCTCTAAGTTCATCCCATGAGCAAAACAGCTGTCTGTTAAAGCAGATAATAAAATCCAGCCTGGGAGGAAAACCAAGATACAAAGCTTTTCTCCAATGTCTAATCAGAGTTTTGTCCACAGGGAAAACTGAACCACATCTGATATACAAGTTATCATTTTGGCTATCCATAATTAAAACTATTGTTGCCATGGCAATACAAAGGCTGTTGAAAACATACGCAAGGCTAATGTCATGCCTCTTTGTTGATACAATTTGTCGTCCCACTCTGGTTCGTAGCAGGATGGAAAAAAAACGTGACTCGGGCAAATAGTTGGCTTTAGGAGGCTTGTTATTTAGGAATCAGATGCTGTATGTGCTGTAAGACTATTTTCTCAGGCTCTCTAACATGACCACTAATCCTGTTAAAGTCAATAGCAGTTACAAAGATAATTTCAAAGAGAACAGATTCAGGTCCTGCGCTACTAAATTTCTCAAAGCACTGTAAACAAAAAACAAACAAACAATATATATGTAATAATAAAGATGAAGACTAACCAATCAGAAAGATTAAAATATGTAATATTAAAAGTAGATATAAAATTAAAATGTGAAAACCTGATTATACATTCAACACCATGAACACTCACGGTTTGGTTGGCAGTTATTTACTCATTTGAAACTGTGATCTCTACTGAGCATGTTATAATCAAACAGAAAATCCAGGTCACCCGATGGCCTCTGAATAGCAACAAGTAAGCTGTTATTCAGGATATTTCGTAAAATGTATGTCTCTCTCTATGGATGCACACCTACCTATGCATAACACACACAAACATATCAATATGTTTTTAGTAGCTCAGGACAAAAGTTTTCAGTGTTTCATGACTTGCATTCAAGTCATTTCTCCCACACATGGAAATCCCTGCCTTTAGCAGCATGCCTGACGTGCACAAGAGTCTACTCACATGGAAAACTTACAGGTGCAATTACTACTTTTTAGTAACATGGGACAACAAATAGGTGAGTTGCACACATTTAATTTAAGTAAAAATCCCATTCATGCCAATGTCCATCAAAATCAACTGGAGTTTTGCTTGACTGAAAATCACCAAATCAGTAACAGAGGTCTGGAATGAACATACAGGAACAGACGACTCAGTAAAAGAGCAGGAAGGGATGACCCATATTCACCAGTCACTTCAGCAACTGATTATACAAAATAGCAGTGCTCCCCCTCTAACCACTGGAAACTGTACTGCAGAGCAAGGAACAGCTTTTGATAGGGACCTTTTCATAAGAAAATAATCTTTACTAATTTGACACCATCAAACTACTTTTGTACACTGCACACACTTAGTTTTTCCTCTCTGCCTACAAGTAAAATTGACTATTTTTGTTTTTAGCAAGGGGTTAAAATGTCAATTAAAAAAAGAGCCTGAACAGACTGCACAATCAGAAAGAGAGATAGACATGGAAAACACATATCACATTTAAAGCAATGGTCACTATGAAAGATGCAGAGGTTCACTATAATGTTTCTCCTGAGGTGTCTTTCAAAACGGAAAAGTAAATGACAAAGAAGGCTGTGAGGACTTCATTGCCACAGGTGCTTTCACAACAGTGGCTAGGAAACAGAATGGAGAATGTGATTACAAAGTTTAAAACTTGATATAGAAAAAGGGCCAAAGATGCCAGAGGTTAAAGCATTTAATGATTTAATGGCTACCATGACTACAATACAGCTTGTGATAGGCATGGAATATGGAAAGAAGTTATGCAGATGAATAAGAACAAAAACTTAAAAATGGCTGGTGAGTCCCTCAGTCCTGCAGTGTTTAAATTGGACAATTAAAGCAGACTTCACTTTTAAGGCAGAATGAATATCAAATTCCTTCAAGACATCTCCAAATCATGGCATTGGCCTAGATTATACAGGGTTAGCAACTGAACTGATGCAGAGAAAGCTGCATCACTGAGGTCAGTACTTATTGTATTTTCAGTAAAATACATCTATTAGCAAAGGATGATTACCAGAAAGCACCATTATGTTAATACTCACATGGGAAAGGAAGTTACACAAAGTAGCAATTGTTCAGATTGTGCTGTGTTAGCTCTGATGTACATCCCCCTACTTCAGTGGGGCTGCTTTGAATTATGCTAGCTAAGTATCCAGTCTGCGCTATGTTAAACAAACAGGGTCCTACACAGTGTCGAGAGGGGCTAGAGAAGCAGCCACGATTAAGAGAAACAACGGCTTGGATCCAAACTGCAGCTGAGGGCAGGCCCTGTGGCTGTGTCATTCGAGCCACGCTCCCGCCCTGGTCTCCACACCTTGTGGCATGGGGAAGAAGCCAAAATTCCTTCCCTGCCATAGGGCCAGACAGCAAAAACAGTGAAGAAATCAGGTGGTTCTGCAGCGTGGGGCAAAGCTATCGTGAAAACAAGGAAGGAGACGGATAATTTCTAGTGGACCTGCCGTGGACAGAGCCCTGGGCTTTGCTGGTTTGCAGGCAGACTGCTCTGCTCTCCCCTTCTTACACAGAATGCTGAAACAAAGGGTATTTTAAAAGCAAAAGGCCAGTTCTCAGCTCCCTGTCCTGGCTTTCTACAGGAGTATTCAACCATGTTCCTTGTCTCAGTTCTTATTCTGGAGTTTTTTTGCAGCTTGATCCTAACTGTATCTAAAAGACTAAACTGTCAGAGCCCACATGAATATGGACTATTGCAAGCTTCAAGAGTTAGGGGTATAAGTGTAAAGTGAATTTCTTTTGAGTGCACCTCCCCTAACATAGTGATGAAATAAGGAAAATATTACAAATCCATTTGTCTGGTAGGCTCATAGCACAAGGCTATCTCTGCTATATTTCTACATCACATTTCCTTTGGGAAGGCAACCTACATCACACTATTTTTCTCCTCTACTTGGGAGAATCATTAAGGACAATCAGGAAATGAATGCACTTTCCTTACCACAATCACTTCTAAGCTAAGTAAAATCTTTCTCATCACCTCAGTGAGAGAAAAGTGTAAATCCATGCAAAAGGAAAGAGAACAGAGATGACTGTGCAGCCTTTAAGAACACGGCTGATGGAAATTTGAGTGGAGGAATATAAAGAAGCATGTTTTCTGCAAAGGAAAGCTTGACCTTTGGGCCAAGCACAAACAAAAAAAGATGGCTGTGGGTTTAAAATGGTCAAGTGCCTGAGAGAGATGTGATCCAGGAGAGGGGAAATACAGCCTTGAAAATCTTTTGACCCAACAACTTCAAAGAATGTTTGACACTACAGCTTCAAAAACAGCAAGAAAACTGAAGCAAGGGGGCAGGCATTTCTTATTTCACCTGGATTTGTGTCTCTTGTGCTACTGTGAATTAAAATATGTTGTGTTATACCAATCTCAGTACGAAGTTTGTGTCTAAGTGCTTCAGATGCCATGTGGCCCCGAAGGATAAATTATAAACTAGGGGATCACTGACAGAAGGACTCTGGGTCTGGCAGGGTTAAGCCACCAGATAAGAGTAGGAGGGTCAAGGGCAAGAGAGTTCAGCAATGATTCCTGGGGAGAGAGACCAGGAAGACCTACTTCAGAGAAGTGACACCGCACAGAGTCTTTGCCAAGAGAATGAGCCCAGAGAGCAAAGAAAGAAACCTGGGCAGTGCCCAAGGGGCTTAGGATGGCTCCAACACCAAGGTCCAAACAGGGTATATACAAGCAGAGGGTGATCAGGATCATGACAATGTACATATCACAGCAATATAAAAAAATTCAAAACCTAATGCTTAACTGCACACTCCTCATAAGAAAGTAGAAAAAAAAATGTGCAACAACAGCTGGACACACGGCTTAATATACTCCTGGAAGGTGCTCAGATACTCTAGTCACTAGTACAGGATAAAACCCTACAAAAAACATGAGACTATGAAAAAAGCATGGGAGGAAAAACTAATGGGCCAGAAGAAGAACAATAAATTGTCAGATGGGAGGTCCCAGCTCAAGAAGAATTTGAAGGAATGGAAAGATGTATTCTTGGAAGAGGAAGGGTACATCAGGTAGCTGACATATTGAGTTTCCAGGAAAGAGGGTAGAGTATTAATGACAGCGCAGCTGACGGTTCCAGTAGCTACCAACAAAGTGATTTGCCCTTCTTTTTCAGCTGAAGAGGTGACAGTGTGGATATGGCAGCTGATTTACATACATCATCATAACTTCCATAGAAATATCAGATTTCTTTATAAGGACTTGTAGTATCAGCTTTGCAGGTCAGTGTCAAAGTATATCAGAGCCACTGGAGACAAAGGGGAAGATTCAGAGAGCCACCAAGGTGCCTAAAACAGGGCTTAACCTGAATATAATTGCCTAATTAAAAAAGAGATTAAAAAATCCCCTGTTCCAGAAACTGTAAATGCATTACAGCTAATATTTAGGACCATAGCACCGGAAATAAATTCCCACTATGTAGGCAGCTAAGTGGCTATCTCCTCTCTCAACTCCACTGCGATCCCGAGACAGGTCTCTAAATGCTGTGTTGTGAGGGGACCCAGTTCCAAAGGTGAGCTTGGACTACTCCTAACACACAATAACAGTGCTCTGTTTTTTCATCCCCACTTTTAGCCTCTCTAACATAAAATATGTACATTCTGTGATAACAGTGTGCTGGCTTTTGTGTAAGGCATCTGTCTTTAGCTATTGTGAACTGGCCAACTGACTGCACAGGCCACTATTACTGCTTTGAATCATCCCACTTCAAAAAAGTATCTATGTTTTATGGATTACAGCAATCTAAGCTGTAAGTATTTAAGGGGCCCAAAACAACAACTGAATATCATTACAAAGTTTAATTTTAGTTTATTTGTACAACACRAAAGTTTATTAAGCACCTTTATTTTCCTGAGTAAGTTTTTATGCAATCAAACTACACTACCTAAATGCATGGGGTAAGGAAGGAGGGTTACATTAGCATATCAAATGCAAAACTGCTTACAGGATTGGGCCTTAATTGAATACATATCCCTGTCCAGTATGATGAACAAAAAACAGGCACCAAGAAAGCTGCAGAATACTAGGTTTCCAGCTGTAAGCCAGGTTTACTAATGTACCAAGGTTTTGGAGCATATAAAACAACAGAGGTCCAGCATGGTGTTTGGTGTTACTACTTCCAGTCTGATTTCAGTATGTTCTCACCATTTGCAGATGTCCCATGCATTTTTGACATCCCTTATGGCATGTAGATTTTGCTACAACAAAAATTTAAGTTGTGGATTTTTGCCAGTAACAAGCTGAAGTTGCTCAGAGCAGCATTAAATGCTATCATGCTGTTAGATTAAGTAACCTATTTTCTCTACTAGCACAGATTGTACTTTAGTTTTGCCCCTACACCTACCAAATTGCTGTTTCTTGCAACATTTCCTTTTGAAGCTAGTTTTCCAATCTCCAAACCAATGTTATTTTCACCAAAGGAAAGAGGGACTTGTACATTAGTTCAATAAAAGTAGGATCTGGCCCTATTTATGAGATTCTTTTTATGTTTCAAAAATAAAAAAAAAGCAGTAAGGCAAAATAGGGAGTTGTATTTCTTCATTACTTTTTAAGCAGAACTTCCCTGTGATTTTAAATAGCTGCTTATAAATGGATGGGATCCAATTYATAAATGGATGGGATGAAGTGACTCATGAGATATTGGTACATGTGTTAATATGAAAGAGGTTTTATATAGTAGGTAGCTATGGTATGTACCCCATAGATGTACATGGTCCTAAAACTGCTGACATAACAAGTACTACTCCATTTAACACATTTTCTCCCTTTGCTCCTTTCTATTTTTTAAGCTTCTTTTGAAAACCTCCCTCCTCTCATCTCTCCTCCACCAACTATCAAATTTTTTGCATTTCTATTTCTAGTTCCTTAAAGGGAATAATCTTTGATGGAGACAATAAGAACAGAAACAAGCAGATCTAGTCAAATGTGAACGCATACACTCCAGCTAGGGCACTTCCAGGACATTTCATATAAATACTAAACAGGCTGGAGAAATTAAAAAAAACTGCAAAAAGAGACCAAACTACAAGAAACCAGTCGCATCGATTAGCTGATTAGTTTGCCAGTGAGCGATTAGTCAGAAAGACTTGAATTAGTCAGTCCAGCCCTGCCTCCCATGAATAAAATGTGGGGAGGACACTCTTTCCCACCCTCAGTGACAGATGATATCTGTTTTCTCCTGCGAGTTTGAATTTAAGAGCCACTGAAGCTCAGCAAGAGTATATTCTGGCTCAAATGAGCTGAAAATTGCATTCAATTTGAATTTCAAAACTAGAGGAGAAGGGGGAATGGGGGGGAGAGGGAGGCAGCTCACTAGTACCCATCAAGACAGTTCACTCTTTAACTACTTCCTGCTGCATTGAGGCTGACTGGAGAGTTTAAACCCAGTGCATGATGCAAAGGAAAGAGCATTGCTGGATGGCAGCCCAGTCTGAGTTTAAAAATAGACGTTTGACTGCCAGGATCAAAGCAAACTCTGCTTTTATGTATATTACAAGCTATACGTTCAGGAGAAAAAGATTCTTCTGGTTACTTGAGGAGAGGAGCTATCTTTACGCAGTCTGAAGGTAGGGCTGGGGAGAGGAAGGGAATGCCAAGTTTTTCCACTGGAAAATCCTCAATAATACATTCTCATCCAAAAGTACTTGCCATCCCCTTGAACAGAGTGTATGTACTGAATGTATGTACTGAACTCTCATGAATGTAAGGTTCATTTAGGGTTACATTTTTTAGTGTGGGGTAACATTTAATTTATCTCTTTGTGGGTGAAAGGATTATTTCCCCTTTTTTTTGTGCATTAAATTTACCGTTATATCTGATGACACTGAAAGAAATGGAGTTATGCCTACAACCCAAATATATCCTGTAATTTGATGGCATGATAGCAGTTGGTCTGTTTAGTGCAATTGTCCAATATTCGATATAATAATGATAACATACCAAATCAAGAGGTTCTTCAGCAAATTTCTTACCAACTTCCATGTGCAATTTGACCTAAGGTTTTGGAGTAGTAATAAAATAATTACAATTAATCTTGAGTAATAATTAATATCTTAAGGATTAAAATGCTTCCATTTATATATTCAGGATCAGCATTTTCTATCTACCCTTGAGAGGCTTTTCCTTTCCTAAACAGAGTCCTTGCAATAGCATTTCATAACCAGACAGTCCAGCCATCAGAGAAACTGGGTTTACTCTGTGGCATGATATTTATTATATGATGTTATATTCATGGACTAAAGGGTCCCTATTATACCCAATAATAACTCCATATCCTGTGATGCAGCTTATATTTCAAAACCTGGTGATGTTATCACAGGGTTTTCTCCTTCTTTATAACTAAGTATTGTTTCATTGATAAATCAGTAAATTACCATCTTTATTCATGTATGTGATCTGAGGCAGGATCCATTCCCCCCTCCCCCCAAAGAAAAAAAAAGTGAGGTCAATTTTCCTGGCCATTGCATTTAATAAAAGCTCCCAGGCAACAGAGTTAAGCACACATTAATAGATATACCTTAGTATGCTATGCCTTCAGCAATTCTTTGATTTCTCTCTATGGAGAAAGACTGCATTAACACGCAAAGTGAGCTACAGTGTCCTTTTTTTAAGCTTCTCCTATCACTGAATTAATTTTTTTACCTGTTCTTTTCACAGATAAAGAGACTACTTGAACAATCTCTAAATTCCATTTTGTGAGCTTTTACAGACAGGAGAAAAGTTCCCAAATAATGCAGTCACATGCACCAAAATGCATACGCAGTCATCCTTGGGTGTGCACAGTTCCACGCTCAAGGCATGTAGTCACATGTCTTGCATTCACAATCACTTGGAAAACCTCTTACATTACATGTGCACAACATAGTTCAGAGGAAGTACTCAGTGTTCAGGACACTTTTTAGATACCCCAAAATGCATTTACGTGCCTCATTTTAGCAGGTGTTTTTTAGTATTATCGTTTCACGTTTTATTCTTGCATTGTCCTCTTGCTATCCAGATTGTAAGGCAATGGGAGAGCCTCAGAAATGATGAACTCACTCCTGAGAATTCTCCAAGTTACCCTCCTAAATACTAGGGTTTCCTCAATGTAGACCCTAGAGGACAGTTCCTGGGAAGAGAGGAGAAGAAATACACAGAAGTGGTTCCATCATGCCATCTCTCAAAAACAGAATAGAGAGATTCACAACAGGAAAAAAAAAGCTTTCTTTGAAAATCAGATTATCCGCTATTACAGTGCTTAAGTTACTGAAGTCAATGCTTACTTTATAGGAGGTAGAAGAGGACAATAAATGTACAAAGTGTATTGAATATTCCTGATGGATCATTTTTCATACTAGACCTGAGCTTCTAGACCCCAAACTACTAATAATATGCAATAGGAGCATTAGCCTGATGACACTGTCACACTAAACAGCTACAGAGCTTCCAGACCAGAGCCGAACCATGCTCAGTCCACTCCAGTCCATCTGCAGCTACTCACGTAGCCATGCCCCTGATGATGCTCTGCTGTCTCAGCTGAGATGGCCCGGCCTGATACCGTTACGGCTGCAGGCACTCAAACTGCTCTTTGGTCTAAGCGCTATTAGCAGCCCAAGAGAAACACTGAGTGAGCGTGGGTAACATAAGCATGGCATTAGAGGAAATACTTGACAATTTCTCCAATGTATTGGACACTAGAGTAGTTCAGCTGAATGGCATGCTCGCCCATGTAATGCTGCAAGGTCAAGAAGACCTTATGTTATTTACTAGGTGAGTGCTGGGTTTTTTGCATTGAAATATTTTGTCAAGATTGACTTGCCTGTTTGGAAGAAAACACTCCCCATTTTTCTACAGATATCAGCCCCTTTTGTTTTGAGCATCACTTACTCATGCAACATTGCATAAGTAACATTGCAAAGTGTCAATATAACTTGCAAGGAAAATCTGAGAGGGGTAACAATTTCGCACAGGAGCCACGTTCTGCTAACTTTTTTTTTGTCCTCTAACTGCTATCAAAATTTGGGAGGAAAGAAGTCAGATGGACTGAAAATTAGAGTATGAATGGAAAACTCACTAGATATGAACTCCTCCACTATTTTCTCCTATATGGTATTTTATGCCCAAAATGTTGTTCTTACTGTAAGTTTGCCATAAAGACAGAAGAAAAAGATTGCAATGCATCTAACATATCACATCTCCACAGCCAGCTAAAAAAAGATAAAAATGGCAAAAAATATTGTTGGTTTTTGTTGTTGGCTTTCTTGTTAATTGAGACAACTATGGTTTCAAATAATTTAGAGGGCAAAGGGTGAGTTTTTAAAAATGACATCACAGGGCTTCTGCAAATCTGTGCTGTCCAGTAAAATGACTTACTCCCTGGAAATACCGCTGTTGTAAGAGGTGGCATTACAAAGACAGCAAACAACCAACATGATGGGAACCATTATTTCACGGGTACCCTGGAAAGACCACATCTCCCAGCAAAGTGGAGCATGCATGTATGCAAGTCTCCCCAATGCCTCTATTGGTACCGGTTCCAATCGCAGACTGTAAAAGTCCATCTCGGTTGCTGCTATGGCAAAATACTGCTGATGATTTATTAAGAGCTCTTAGCTGCATCAGACAGTTTATAATTAACAGCTTCTCCTTTTCTTAAATATAAATAAATACATAAATGAAATCAGAGCTGCTAAGTGCTGGGTGTATCCAAAGCTTCGATGACATCATCAGCAACTGCCAGTCACCCAGACTGCAAAAATAAAGAAAGGATGGGGGTGGGGGCAGGGGAGAGGCAGGGTATTTACTCARTCAGTGCCTATTTCTGAATTTCCTTCAAGCTGGCTTGGACCAAGAGCCATCAATTATTTAAAAGAAGTAACATGATGCTTCCTTTGTTGAGGCAAATCTGCAAGCAGACCCCAAGAGAGAATAAAAAATGAATTAGGCAGAATTTATTAGTGCACTTAAAGAAAACAGATTCAGCTATCAGAGCTGACTGTGGTTTTAAAAATAGTGTATTTCTGCCCACGAACAATAGTTTCTCTCTTTCTCCCTTACCCCACTAGATCCTCAATAATCTCACCTCTTCCCTTTCCTTATGCTTCCCCCCGCCCCCCACTTTTTTAAGAGGGCATAACACTGAAAGAGGCATCAATCACTCCTTAAACTTCTTCCTTCTTTTCTGACTTGACTTGATGTATTGTCTTCATTTAAATTACAAATATACTAATCTAAAACACTGTTTACCAAGCAGCATATTAAATGAAAGATGCAAGAAATTGCATCACTCACATTTTAAAAATGACTTTAGACTCTGGGACACATAAAAACAGCAAGACAGGATGAGCTGCCTTTGCTGCTATATTTCAATCCTAGCAAATGAGATTCAGGTACTATGGCTTTCTGCTCAGGACACTGCTGCTCAGGTGGCTGGTCCAGTCAAACTAACGGCGCCAAAACCAGTACAAAACCGTTTTCTTAGCAGACTATCAGTGTGAGTTTCTACAACACAGAGAAGAGACATTTAGAGCCAACGAAACTGATGCCTCAGTTCCCTGATCTGCACCTCACAAGAAAAAGAGTTCACATCTGAGACAGTAACTTTAGGGGTCTGAGTAAGGGTACTCAACACATTAGAGGTTGCTGCACAGAAAAGAGTAGTCTGAGGCTGCACAGCCAGCTGGTTTCAACCGCGATTACAGTACTATTCTGAGGAAACTATAACAGGAAAGGGAACACTCACAGAACAAAAAAAGCACTGCCTTCACTCAAAGGTTCCCTACTGCATCTTTCACACCAGGAAAATGATGCATTTAGATCATTTCTGGTGACCTTTTGTGGTGTCCAGCAGCAGGAAAGGGCAAATTCCGCTTTATAAAAACACCGAGCGAGCTTGTGCATGCAGCGCGCCTGGGGAGCCAGGCACGCCGCCTCAGGAGCCGCTCTCCTCGTGACGCAGGCGCCCCCCTGGGAATCCAGGCTCCTTCCCCTCTTCCTCTACGTGACGGCCTGTTGCCGACAGCCGCTGCCAGTTCTCCATGTCCTCACCCCTCTTCTCCTTCGAGGGGTTGGGAACAAAGGTTAAGGTGCTCTCTGCAGTGTGGAGAGAGCACACGGAGGTCACTGCTCAGTGGGGATGAGTATCAGAAACCAAATTTTAGCRCGCCTCTTTCTTCCCCTCTGCTGACCCACAAACAAAGCCTATAACAAAATAAAGGGCATTACTTACTATTTTTTGTGCTGGTGGGTCTTGATCAAAAATGCATTTAGTTCAAAAGCCAAGCAAATTTGATGGGAACTCTGAACATGGCCTCAAGGAATATTTTCCCATGTTAAAAAATCACTGGAACTTTATTTATCAGCATGAGCTCAGAAGAAAAGTAAAAATCTTTGTAAACAGAGACTGTTACTGGATAGATATGTTTGTGTTTCCTTGCGTTAGCTTGGAGAATGGAAGTTTTTGCTGATACTGTCTAGTGCTAGGCATAACAGTTTGCATACTGAATGTCCTTAGAGAAGCTGAGCACCTGAATACAGGCCTGCTGAGTCTCATTTTACCCTTTTCCAATTAGTAACATACAGAGAATCAAAACAATGAGAAATATTTAAACCACTCTGAAGAGGATTTTTTTTTAGGAGAAGATTTATGTTTGGTTTTGGGCGGTGCTGACCGTAGGGGCACAGCACCAGCATCAACTTACAATACCAGGTGCTATGAATGGGACCGCAATAGCCCACATTTCCTCCCTTCTCACACCATATTGCACATGTTGGAAGGGCTCACGGCAATTGCCTGATCTTGGCATGCGGGTCAGCCTTCGTATTTGCAAGTATTCGCACAAAATCAGTTCCTTGCTGCTCACATGTGCATCGAACCCGCCTAACTAACACTCGCTGCATTGCGGCATGGGCGCACTATTCTAAAAGGACACCTCGACGCAGACAGCAAACTGAAACGCTACAGGACCTGGTCTTTCCTCAAACGCATCTGTCAGGCTGCTCTCTAAAAATAATAATTTTCTATTCCAACAAAAAACCTCTGGCTTCTGCTCTCACAGATTTATCCATTACCTCTGTGGGCCTTTTGCTAACCAAAACATGATTATGCATCATAAATCTAACATTCATGAATTTGTCTTTGAATAAGTGTTTTAAAGGTAGCATCAATTTTCACAGTATTCTACCTTCAAACTTTTTTTTTTATTATTTTTTAACTTCCACTCCAGATGACTCTCTAAGAAGGAGGAAAAAAGAATAGAAAATATATAACTCAAGTGAATGTGAAAGGAAAGCTGACACTGTGAGGTGCCAAGACAACATCATTCCACTTCCCTTCCTCACCACCTCTTCTTCTCTGGATGGTAATCACAAGATCCTGAATGCCAAACTTTGGAAAATATCCTTGCAGAGGTAGCATCTGCTCCCTTGGCATACTTCTTGAGCAGTTGTATTGGCAGCTTTAGATTCGTCCGAGTCTATCATATGACAAGACTGCAGATGGGTTGCCTTGGATGCGTTGTCTTCCTGGATGCCATTTTCCTTTTATTAACATTTTATTCTAAGAAAACATATGTACAAATCTGTATGTAGAAGGTTATATGTACACATGATTTCACACCAGTGAGGGGCTTTGTCTAGCTTCTGTCTAGATTTTTTTTGCTATCAGTTAGGCTGGGTTCCTGCAAGGGCCCTGACTTTTATTGAAGACAGTATGTGGCATCAAGCAGATTAGGCCCTTACTGTGTGGATCTGCATTTCAACCAGCTATTCTTCCACAAGCTATAACTTTTCCCATCTGTGTTGATCTTTCTTTGTAAATTAACACCTGAGTCCTCAGAATATTAGACATGTAGGAAAGCTGCTCATTTTGAGTTAACTTCTGCTCCCACTGAAATCAATGGGAGTTTTGCCATTTGTCCATTATTCAAAGGAATAAATAACAGAGCTATGACATAATTGTCATATATGGTGGGACTGGTCTTTACCTCTGGCTTTCTTATGTTTATGTTACCTCATTATCTCCCATACACTAATCTCATAGTCACAAACCTCAATATATATGCATTTTTTTTAACTGCAAAGAAAACGAGTTCAAGTCCAGTGAATCACAAACTGCTACTAAAAGAAACGAAAGGAACCTGAGGGTAAAAGGAGAAGGCATCTAATTAAACTGGAGGATACAGAACAAAGAAAAAAATAGAAATAAAAAATTAATAATAAATATACCCAAGAAATTCTGAAAAGCATTTTTCTAACCTTTCTGAAACACCTTGCTCTTGTTGCTAGAGTATTTCCTAGAATGTTTCGTGAATACAGTATGAAACAGTTTTAAAAGGTATTTTAAATGAAAAGTAAAACAGAGAGGCAATACTCTGAAACCAGTAAGCATTCTTAGAGCATGTTTTAATATGGTAACCTTTTATTTCCTGGATGGATGAAGGCACAGAGTTACAAAACTACAAGCCATCTTTTGATTTATTGTTATGTACTGTTCCAACAAAGCATAAAGTATACTGAGTAGTGTCCAGAAATAGACTACCTACCACCCCTAGTCACCTCTTCAGGGAAAACCCTGAGAAAGACACAACTTACACGAGACAAGAGGCATCAAACATGGACTCTGGTGAACCAAAATGAGAAGTTAATTTCAGACTATAAAGCACTGAACTAGAATCCCACATATTAGCAGCTAGAAACTCTGAAAAATCATTAAAACTGACCTCTCCACTGTGATTTTCACCCAGACTGCAAAAAGGGAACATTTGTCCTAACCACCTTCACAACATAAACTGCCAACCTCGCAATAGATGTACAGCACGGAATCTGTTTTGATACAGCTAAACAGTTATCTACCACTTCTTTAAAAGTTCTTAAAAAGCTGTTTCTGACAAAGGAAAGGAGAATGAGATATCACTGAGTCCACCTCTGGGCTCAGTGAGATTTGGGGGATTTGGGCACAAATAAAATACCGAAAAATTGCATCTGCTCCTAGCCCTGATTTCATGTCTATTTCCTGATCTTTGTGCTGGGTTGCTCACGTCCTCCTGCACTATCCTGCTCATGTGCAGCATCCCCACTGAATCAATCCCGCTGGTCCTCAGCTAAAAACATGCTAGGCAGAAGAGCCTAAAAATCAAGTCCAAGAACTTAAGGAAGTCTACAGAGAGGGGTTACTCTGGGAGACATCTACACCTTTCAGGTCAACATGTGACATTCAGACCCTTCAATTCTAGCTTATCTCCAATGAATTAATACATTAAGGACCAAAATCTGTTTGACAAAATTGTACAGTTAGTTTGACATGAGTACTAAATAGTCTATGAGGATACAATTTAGCTTACATAAATGAATGCTCTCAACTTCAGTTAGAGAAGACTGAATAGTCTTCTAAAAGGGAATACGATAGCATGGCAGTAATTATCCAAGTAAGGGCATTTCGTTTTGTATGCTTCACCACAGTATTCATGCATCATAAACACTGATAAACACGGAATACAAATATACTTACAATACACAGCATGCTCACATGTACACTTTCACATCATATATGCATAATACATATAGCCACTTTAGAGAAAACAGTTTATACTTGTGGGGACCTCTCATGAGGCCTAAAGTAATCAAAAATACACAATGCTCATAAATCATAAAAGGAAGGAATTATAAAAGGAAGTAATCATATTTAATTTAGAAACAGGGAAAACAAGGCAGAAAATAAACTTGCCCATGCTTGAACAGTGATTCTCTAGAAGTGCTGAGGATAAAACCCAGAACTCTAAAACCAGAAAACATCATCCTTGCCATATTGAGCATGTGTAATATAACCAAAAACTACATAAACCTCTTTATGCCACAAGCTACAAGTAAAAACGTCAACATGAAAGACTGGGAGAATAATTCACTTTGCAGTTCAGCAGATATTTTTTTTTTTTTGGAGGTTGCATGTTGGACAGATTGTTATACACAGCCCACAGAAGTGTTCCTTTTCAGAGACCTTAAGGCACTGCACATTCCTGTCTTGAGAATGGGTGCTGAAAACCCTTGAGAAAGAAAAAGGAATGGGATTTGTGTCTGATGTCCTGAGCGAGAGCTTTGAGCAGCTAGGTAAAACGGGGCCACAATCAATCACCAACTTCAAAAAAAATCTAACCTGTCAGGTGTTCTTCTAAATTAAGCAGTTTGGAAAATTTGGATCAACTTTGTTAATACTTCCGTGTAATCAAAATCAGGTTTTGGTGAAATGATAATCCTGCCCTTCTCATCTTTTTCTATGAATGTTGTAGAGAAATTAAAACATGTAATAGCTTTCAATGTGTCTTGCAGGAAGAGAGCTGAAGACATAATATGACTCCCTATCACATACCATTCAATTAGAGGAGGGTTTGAGAAGTTGATATTCCCAGATGTTTCACAGATGTGATAAGGCTTCTGGAAAAATTACTGAATATCTGAGCTGCTGGAGGAATTTATATTTGAATGAGAAAAAAAAAAGAAAGAGATATAACTGTGGCAATCAGGAGATGTGTATTCTCCTAACTCATGAAAGACTGTATTTAGAAAGAGTTTTGATACTATGCTATATCCTGAACAGCTTAAATTCCCATTGATTTTAGTGAGAATCCAGAAGACTCCAAAAACACATGGAAGGGACTTGAAATAAGTATGTGATCTGGTATGATCCAAGTCACAGAGCATCTTTCATGATCAGTCCCCAACAAATAACAGACAATGTGCATTATGTTAGTTAACATTTTTATGCATAAGGTTAACATTTAATTAGAGAGCAATAATTGCCTATCACCAATACAACATCAATAATACAGGTTAACACTGTTTTATAAATTGGAGTATTTAGCAATGCCACTAAATATTTAAATACTCTGTAGCACAAAAGGCAAGGGAATCTCAACAACGAGAACTATGAAGTATTGTTTGTATTCCCTGGTATGTATAAACACACTGTCAACTCCCTGCATTTTCATTTAGCATCAGAAACAGCTTTCCAGGGACTTAGATGCTGCTGCAAGTGTCAATACCAATGTTACTATTTATAGCACTATAAACTACATTTTGAGTTATATTGGTAAAGTTAAGCTTAGGTAGCACTTCCAGCATTAATACCTTAATATAGAAATATTGCTATAAATATAGTTTACGGTTTGGAACATAAACACAAATTCAGTGTTACTAATAAATCACCTTCTGGATTGCCTGGAAACACACTGCCAAAGTGTATTTTATGTAATACACAATGGAGCAAAATGCAACGATATAGATGTATTCAAATTTCCCATTTTTAAGCTGTCACTCAAAAGCTTTTCTTCTTTTTTTTTTCTAGGTTATCGATCTCACTAGCTTGTGATAGCATTTCAGTTTCGTTGAGCCATTTTTAGCTTTCACTTTTTTTTTTTAAAGCTAAATCAAGGCTCATATGATGCAATCAATTTAGCTTTTTCAATTAGAAAAGAAAGTTAAAAGAAAACTCTAGGACATGAAAAACTACCCACATTTTATCTCTGTCCTTTTTCTTATATATCAATAACATCTTTAGACAATATATACTGGGTCTAACCCTGATATATACAGTTAGACTTATATCAACAGCAGGATGATTCCATTCAATTTTACCATGAGGCACTGTATGATTTTACCAAAGGCCGTTCCTCAGGAAGCACCATGTTTGGAAAGGCAGCAAGGTAGTGTATGCATCTTCGTAGCTGGGAACTTTGGTAATGTCCTGCAGCAGCGGGGCCGGGCCGCTGCCCAACTTTTGCTGTAAGCAGCCTCACGCGTTAGTGTACTTATGCAGGGATGACTTAGGAGGTTGGGTGTCTGGGCCCTCCTCAGGGCCCTGCTATCCCGAGTGCTCTGCAGACACGAGGGTATGGGCAGGGGGCGTGAGGATACTCACTGCATCTCCTCCTGGCAGTAGGCTACTGTGCAGAGAGCACTGCTCCGGTCAGAGTCAGAAGAAGAGCAAACGAGATTCAGAGCCTGAACCCAATGACATGGGGACTTGAGGGTCACATCCATGTTCCTGGAACTAGCTGTGCATTTTGCATTAAAAAATACTTGGATAAAAATAATTGGAACAAGAGCCGGAATACAGGACTAGTTCCTCATCTCTCCCAATAAGGCTCCTCCTCAGGGGCCTCAGAGTTAGGTACTCTTTTGCTTACTTCATCTCTTTCTCCGTGACTTTTGCATTTATTTCTGCATGATGACTGGATGCCAGACACCTCCTTTTAGGTGCAGCAAACCCTAAACTGAGCAACTATCTGAATCTTTGCCTGTGTGCTTAATCTCTAACAGGTATTTTTTTGTTACCAAGGATATGGAAGTGAATTCATATTCTCACATTGTGTTCTGGCACTTACTTTAGCCACTTGGCTTTTCTGTAGGTACTTCTGGTATTCTGGGGGAAAAGAAAGGATCTGTAGTTTGGACCAGATAATCTGACATAGCTAATGAGAGAAAACAGCACTGAATATCGCATAACTGATGATTTATTCAGACTAGCAGCTTGTGCTTCATTTCAGGCTCTTCAGGTTTAACTCCAGCTGTTAGTCTGATCAATCATCAGGTCATAGAATCATATTTAACCACACTTAGCTACAAGTTTTGTTTTGTTTTCAGTGTAGAGATATGCTGTGCTTGAGTTTAGTATGTATAAAACATACATAAGTTCAAGGGAAATGTCTAGCTATGATTAATTTGCTCACCCAAAAAGAATATTTGCAGATACAGAAGACAGAATATACTAAAATACAGTTAAAACCTGCTCTTCTAAATGTGATTTTTTATTACCTTTTTCTTTCTTTTCCTCAAATTTAAACTACACACATGCATTTTTCAACCCCATCATAGGCAGCCACTGTTAAAACAACTGGAAATAGACAATCAGTAGACCTGAATAGTTGGGGTGATTTTCTGATTATTTAATCAAAACTGTTTTAAGGTACCTCATTAGGGTTTTAATGGCAAATGGCATCAAGCAATTAATCAGAAAACCTGCAGACACTGGAAGTCTTGTCCTGCAAACCTTGTACCCTGCACACACACAATTCTTCTGAGCATGTGCCAAGAGGAAGTGCAGTTTGTTGTGCTCTATTTGTGGCTATAAGGAAGTTCAATGTACAGTGTTTAGGAACCAGTGGATCTCATAACTAATTGCCAGTATTGCAAAGGATTGCATAGAGAGAAAGCAGCAGTCACACCCAGACGTGATTTTATTCTGGTGATGGATGAGCAGTGTGGTCGTGGTCATAGATCTTAGAGTGGTTTTGAACCTTATCATCACATTTTCCTTTCTGTGGAAGGGCAAGCGGGGGATGGAAGGATCTCTTCAATACCCCAGAGGATTGTTCTTAGTGCTAGCAATAAGATTTTTGTTAACCTCATTACTGGTACTTCTGTTGTTATAGTAGTAACGAGTAATGGAGACAAAGGCAGGCAGAAGGAAGTAAGGTGGAGTGTAAGCCCTCTTTAAAGTGATAAGAAGTAAAAAGATAGTAATTCATATCTAAATGGTGGCCTAAACTACTTTTGGGTATCTTGCATGTGCTTATTTTATTTTGCTAGAAACTCATTTTGCTCCTAAATACTGCCGTGGAGATTTGTATGAATACAAAGATAAAGCAAGGTCTTTAGAAACAGAAAAAGGCACTTTGGGTTTGCACCCCCTTAATCCCAGAAATAACTGGGTATTGCATTTATTCCTCACAATGCTGGGAGTTTGCATCGCCCATTCTTAATGCAGGTATGAGCATGTATTATTATAAACATATATTTTAAAAACAATGAGAAAGTGATGAATTGGCCACTTGCAGTTTTCTTGACAGCAAGGTGAAATGGTAGCTACGGTGACCAGGGGATGTCCTGGTTCCTCCTTGCAGAAAGGTATTCAGCGCACATAATAATTATTCATCCATCTCATTCACACTAAAGGCATCGGCAATGCAATTTTAGCCTGATAATCAAGACCATATGACAAAAACCAAGGCCATCAGGGACCAATTTCAAGTATTCTCTGCAAGACAATGATTTTCCAACTGCACTTACATATGCTGAATAGTTACTTCTGCACGACCGCACCTGCTCTCATTTATGTAACCCTCCATCCTCTCCCCTTTTTCTATCCCTTCTTTTCTTAATGCAAAGAAGGAAAGTTTCAAAGGGTTGCTGGATTCCTCCTAGAAACAGATTTGATTTATTTATATTTCTGGTTGGCCACATGCTGTGAGCAAATAAGAATCTGGCATATGTAAAAGTTAGTTTGTGCTAATGTCAGATCAAATTCCACCCTCACTGGACTTCATGGGGCTGCATTAATGTAAATGAGAGCAGAATTTGGCCCAACACTTTCATTCTCTTCCTATACATATTCAAATTAAATGAATATTTTGGACAGTCTCTTCCTTCCTCTACATATGCATGCATAATTCTGTCTCAGTTAGATTCTAATCTCAGTTACAACGGTGACTTCATCGAAGCTTTTTGCTGGGTTTATGCTAGTGCTGCACATCTGAATGAGATGCAGCGGGACTATTTGTTTGAGTAAAGTGAGCAGGATAGGGCACTTAATCTCTGGGTCAAGTTTGCTCTACTGGTAAAATTTTGTTTCTTAATTGCTTTCTGCTTATTTCTGACTTTCCCATTTCAGTATCAGTRACATAATAATGTTGCCTTTGAAAAGAATGTGGTGCCACTGTAAATCAAAGTCCCATAAGGTTAAAGGCTTCAGTTGCCAGAGAGGAAAAAATGCCAAAATTATTTTAAAATTATACAGAGTATAACTCAAAGACTCTAGTGTGTTTTAATTTAAATGCTCCTAAGGAAATGAATACACCTTCCAGCTTTTTCAGATATAATTCAAATAATAAAAGCAATAATAAGCTCCATTATTAATGATGTAACAACCTTTTCTGGCAGAAAATAGAACCTATAAAATTAGTGAGTAACAAGTAAAAAAACCAAGACTGTATTAGCAAATGATCCCATAATAATGCATACTAGATCCTAGTCCTGTAAACCTTTATTTGCATGAGTGATCCTGTCTCACACAAGAAGTGCTACAGACGTCAATGGGCAGTCCTTACAAGTGAAAATTATTCACGAATTTGAATAAGAGAGTACAGGATCAGCTTCCAGTCTTCTCTTCTCTGGCAGTGATCTAACTCCTGGCTACAGGGCCCCCTTCAAAATTAAAAATAAAACAAAAATCTTATGAAAACCAAAATACATGTATATTTCTCAAAGAAAAAAAAGGTCCACTAATTCATTATTAGAATGAGAAGAAATACTCATGGATCATGTCCTTGCTCATATGTATTCTAGGCCAGTATTTTACTTGTATCCTATAATAATTTAGGGCAATGACATCAGAAAGATCAATGTAGCTGTATCCTAGTATTGAATTAATTTCACAGTACTACTGGTGTCTTCTAGAAACTACAGTAGTGAATCCAAAGAAGGAGAATCTTGGCTTGCTAGCACTAGTCCTGATTTTTGATGGATAATTATCATGGTGTCCAGTAAAAATGACCGTATGATTTCTCAAATGCTTGGCTATGAGCATGTCCTTCCTCTGTGTCTATCATGAGTAATATCACACAGATACAGAGTCTTGCTAATACTTGGGAATAACATGAGACTGGGAAGCAAAAGAAAATTCAAGAGAGGGAAGGCTACTGCTTCCCCCCCCCCCCATGAGTCTTCAAAGACACACAGGAAAACCAATCACATGTAAAGGAATCAAAACCAAGAACATCCTGAGGTTGGTTAAGATTGAGATCTGTTTCCAGATTTCGGGGGCCTTATGTTTCACGGACACAATTTTCTAACTCTCAGCAAATACCAATATTGCTTAAACCTCATTTAAATGTCTTAATTCAATTGAACCAAGAGGTCATTGACACCTCAGTAATTTCTATTTAAAACCATTCAGCCAAAAATAAATAAACAAAAACAAAACTGGAACTGAATCTCCTCTGGAGATTTTCTTCATTTTAAAAGAAATTACCCTGGCTGACTTTTTATAAGATAATTATTGCAATTGTTTTGCCTAATGAATATAGTTCGAGTATTATAATGTCACGCTATGCATCTCGAATAAGGAACAATTAGCAGAGCTTTGTTCTCTTGACTTCCCAGGACACATCTGCAAAGGAAAGCTTAGCCCTAAAGATTTGTTTTTCTGGCTAAACAATTTATTGAACATAAAGGTAGGATTCAAAGACAAGACTATGAACAATTTTTGTCAAGAAACAAACCAGGGACATATTGTTAGTAGAGATCTTAGACAGATCTGATCATTTCATTCCCTAACCATTCCTACATACCCAAAACATACTGGAAAATGAAAGCTTTTGCTTCCAAAGACTATGGGCTTGATCAGAGAACAAGAGTTTTACATATGTCATTCCACCGCCTTCAGTGGGATTACTCTTGGTTTATATCAGTGTAAGCAAGAGGGGATCAATTTGCTGATATTTCAGTTTTAATTGAGGTAACAAAATTGATCTTTATCAGTTTTCATATAGACTGTTGGGGCAAAATTCTAATTTAAATTACACCAACATAAAGGTGAAGCAATGCCCTTGTCTTATTCTTAAGAATGCACCTATAATAAATGGGAACATTTTACCTTATTCTTTCTAGGTTTCCATCCTTCAGAAACTTATCTCCTGCTTATGCTCAGAGACAACTATTTGCCTGAGTTAGTAAAAAGGATATTTGAAGAATGGAGACCAATTGTGCCCAAAGACACCTATCTACCACTCTCAGTGCACTTGAATCTCAGGGAGGATTTGAACATCAAGAGGTAAATAATCCACTGTACAAGACACGAGAGAAATGAAAGATTCTTCCAAAATCATGGAAAAGAGCAATATGTGGTGTTTCCCTGAGTCACACGCCATGGAAAGTCCCTGGAAAAGCCATGCCAGGCCCGTGCAAGAAACTGAAACCATGCAGGGACCGATCCTACCTCACCCTGACTTCTCTGCGTTGAAGGGTCATGGCACCTCATAGGAGGTGCTCAGCAATTTGCAGAATCAAGGAGGAGATTGGATCAACTCTGTGAAAATCAAAATAACACCTTATTGCTGTCATTACCATCACCTGAAGTTCATTACAGCTCAGGACTAGTTTTCTTCAGCTACATCTCTCAAGGTAAAACTCATTGTCAGGCCATTGGCGTATTGCTGGGTGGCGCCATGGTGCTTTCCAATGGGAACATTTATTTTCAGATGTCCTGAGCTGGAGGGTAGAAGTTCTCAGTCAGCAACAAGGATAGAGAGCTACTGAAAAGGTTCCTCACAAATCTCACTAGTAGGCTGTGTGTTAACTACTTTAAATGAAGAATAATGCAATCTTTGGGGAACATGTTTTTGTGTGGCCATGAACACGTGTCTCAATAAAATTTATGAGAAAATGACCACAGGACCTTCCAGATTTACTCTTTCTAGCCTAGAAAATAATAGAAAGCTAAGCTTGTCAGTTTGTCACCATTTTCCAGCTCTGCATTTGTAAAAGAAATAACATTGGCAGGGAAATAATACAAAAATGTATCACACACAGAGGCTGCAGGAAGATATAATGTTATTTTACATATTTGATATAGAGCCTAAATTAAGCTGCAGAAAAGGGGCCATGAATCTTCACAGCCTCATTATAAAGCCTCCCTAAACCTCAAATACAGGAAAATACATTTCATAAACAAAGACCCAATAGGATTTTAATAGTATAATAAATTTCACTGACGTTCACCACTAATCACATTTCAAAATATATTTTTAAGAAGAAAGTTCATTCAACACAAACCCAGATTTAGAAAAGGAGAGTAACATAAGCATATGTTATATCTGTTACACTTCTTACTTGAGCCCATCTTTGACTGAATTCTTCAAATTTTCACTTTTAATAAGGTTGGCTATAATTTCATAGCAGTAAACAAATTCTTTCCCGTGACCCCTCTTTTCCTTTCTTGGGATATAGGCTCAAGCTGTAACAGTATTCATGGACACAAATTTTCAAAGTAAACTGAAAAGGCAAAGGGGGGGGTCAAGCCTTTCTCCCGTCACTACGAAACAATGCTAACTCCACTCTACCCCTTGATATTGTCCCTCTGCTCACCAGCGCTCAGGCACTGCCTTTCACTTCTGATCACTGCTCGTTCATTATCCACATCTAAGGGAATCAGAGCCCCTTTATTCTTTCATGTATCTATCTCCTGCTAAAGAAAAGTTTCGTATAATTTTACAGAAAGGACACCATTAGTTGAACTATTCTTTCTCTGTTTTAGGAAGAATTCTTTTTCATGTTTTGAACAATCTTAAAAATGGTGAATTCATTTTATGTGGTGTTTCCAAGTTTTGGGGAGAGGTATTTTTCTTGAGCTTTTTTGTTTTGTTTTGTTTTTTGATCCAACTGAACCTTTGTGGAGGAGAGAGATGCCTGAGAGCTTACCAGCCACGAAGGGTGCCATTCTCTGGAAAGAAACTAAAAACACAAAGGAGCACTCACATTTTGCCGTATGCATGGCAACCCCAAACCAATGGGCCTTAGCCCAGAGCACTCTGACGAATAAGAATGTTTGTAGCTCTTTAAAGAAAGCCTCAGTTGTGTCTCATTAAAGGGTACCTTTTCACTGCAATTCTCATGTCGGCTTGAATTGTTACACTGGCATCTGACGTTAGAGCATATAAGTGCTGTCAAAACTGGAATAAGCTCACCAGCTCATTTGACTAAACCCATTGAGGGCCTTCCTACAGTAATACCATTATTGACCTGGGTTGAATTCAAATGCATTTGGAGTGCTTGATATTTATCCAAATYATGCCCATTGAAAAATCCCTGGCAGAACAACAGATAACATCAGATTAAAATGTATCATTATAATTACTTCAAAGAGATGTCTAGTATAGAAATAATTAGGTTAGTAAATATTTTTAATTAAATTATGATTTTTAAATTGTGTTAAAACTACAACTTGCATCTATGGACTTCGCAACAAAGACACGAATCCTAAGAATTCAGGGTCTGAATATGAATATTCAAATTGATCTAATACAGTTGTTATACCATTAACTTCAGTGATGTGATTCCAAGTTTACACAAGCATAATTAGGGCTACAGCCAAGATTCAGCAGATCAATAAAAATCTTTCCATGTGCTGCAATTGGCATGATAAGGCCCTGAGAAATGGTCTGGGATCCTAGTACCATCCCACCTAATAAGACTTCTCTTATCTTGATCTGTATATCCCTAAAATAATGTTCCTGCTAATAGCTTTCATTCCCCTAACAGCCAGTATGAAAACCAGGCAAGTATGAAACCAGGCAGTCATGAAAAAAAAAAAAA